>NW_023397246.1:0-51100 GCF_011125445.2 Fundulus heteroclitus | reverse complement strand
CCCCGTCCCATTCCCACAGCACGATGCTACTACCACCACTATGATTCACTCAGGGGATTGTGTGTTCAGGATAAGTGCAGTGCCAGATTTCCATCCTCATGTAAGTCAGAATTTCAGTCTCGCTCTTATCTGACCAGAGCACCTCCTTCCACATGTTTGTTCTCCCCACATTGATTGTGTGAAAAATGCAACATCTTATCCCTTTCTTTTAATGATAACCCCCACTATTCATATACCCCATATTTATGGAATGCAAACAGTTGTTCTGTTGACAGATTCTCCCCCCTGAGCTGTGGATCTCTCCGGTTTCTATAAAGTTACCGTTGGCTTTCACGTGGTTGATGTCCTTAAAGAAGGGGAACTACTACCCCAGTGGCTTCCAAGTCTTTCCTCTCAGGATTTCCCTGAAAGGAAAACCATTTTCCTTTCTTCCAAGTCTTTCCTTTCCTTTCGTTTTCCTTTTTTTTTTTTTTACTTTGACAAGATTCCTTGTCCCTGGTGAAAAAAAGTATCCCCACAGGATTCTGTTGCCACCACCATGTTTTACTGATGTGTCCAGGGTGCTGTGTAAGTTTTCCACCCATTTTGCAAGTAGGTCAAAAAGTTACACACATTTCCTGGATCCACTACAAGGTGTGTGGAAAACACACCTTGTAGTGGATTTCCCAGACGGTCGAAGCACAGCATCACCAGCCTGAATGATTCTCTGATTGGAGGATTTTACTTTACATGAAGGCTACCGGTGTGTCTGCATATATTCTGTTGGCAAGAAAATATTACCTTATAATCTGATAAGACATCTCCAATCAGGTTTGTTAGAAATATGTTGAAACACAAGTACTATTTTTCAGATTGGAGGTTTTGACCATAAAAATGGGACTTTGTTGGACCTTTTTTCAATAATTGCTTTCCTGCTTTCCCATCCATCCATAAAGGCCAAATTTTGGAGCACAGACGTAAAGGGTGCCCGGTCAACAGGTTGCCCCCTAAGCTGTGGATCACTGAAGTTCCTTCAGAGTCCCAATACTGCTTTATGATCAATGGCCTCCATGCCCATTCTTCCAAGTTGGTTTAGGTAGGCAGCTGCATTTTGTTAAGTTTACATCTGTGCCATACTCTTTCTATTTTCTAAGGTTGGATTGAGGGGGCCTGAACACCTTTGCAAAAAAAAGAGATTACTGTCACTCAGTGTTTAGTGGCTCAGTGTCATCCCCTGTAGTGATTTTTTTCCCCTTTCAGAAACCTTTATTATGTAGGTAAAATATCCCTGATCGTCTAGTGATAGCACATGTTGAGCGTGTAGAGGGCCAAAGCACTTTGCAGCTATTACTAGCTCTGTTGCAACATCCGCCCCCTCCCTCCAATTGTTGAGACACCTCTAAAATCCTGAAACGTCCACACCCCTTAAACCGACACCTACACATACCACCGCTGCTGCATAGTGATCCCTATAATCCGACAGGCTCCGTCAGTGACTGATAGCTATTGTTGCATTGGCAACCTTTTGTCATCTGACAAAGAGATGTGGCTTTGGCCCTCATCCCTCTGCATCATCCTCTTCCTCTCTCTCTCTCTCTCTCACTCGGGGTATGTGCAGGGGCCCCCAGCACCCCTATCATGATGAACGATGGAGTCCCAAGGATTGGTGAGAAGGAAGAGGGTGGGGCGTGACAGTGCCTAAAAGGCTATCTTCATCCCAGGGAACTGATAAAAAAAGCTTAATGGCATAAAACAATTTAAGCCAAATGGTTTGCTGTCAAAATCAAACAACCAGCTTCATTAACACATAGAATAAGATATTGACATTATGGAACAGGCGTTAACCAGCAACTGACATGTTTTCCCTGTTCAGACATTCTTATTTTTGCTCATTTTGCTTGTTTATTATTATGATAATGAAGTCACAGTGTTGGTGTCATCAGGAGAAATCTAGCACTTTGGCCTGGTTCCATTGCTAATGTATGCAAGAGTTGCTCCCCCCCCCACCCCTCACATCTCTGCCAGGAGGAAGCTACGAACCAAAATGGCTTCTAATTGAGCAACCAGAAACAATAAAACACAAAGACCTGTGAGGAGATATACACGAGATACTGTGAACGATTTGTGGAGTTTTAAATCTAGCTTTGAAACACCGTTCCCTAATATGTTCCTGTGATCGCCAAACCACTGCACACGATAAAGAAAAACAGGGCTTTGTTTTTTTTTTCTTTTCTTTTCCTTCGTGACAGCAAGGATTTCAATGTAATGAGTGGGAGTGACAGAGCACTACTGACAAGCTTAAAGCACTATAAATGTTGGGACAATACGAACTGGCAGACTGAATGCTTGTGATTTCGCTCTTTAGAAAGGCGAAGACACGTTTTTTTCTTCTGCTTTCCTCCCTTTCTTTCTTTTTTTTTTATCACTCCTGTTTTTTTGTACCCGTGCCATTTGTCTCAATGGCCCCTCAGTGCACCGTGGGGAATAGCAGCAGCACTTGCGCCATGTGTGAGACAAAGAGAAAGGTCTGTTTCAACACCATCAATCCGCAATCCCACACAGTGACGAGCGAGAAGATAGTCACCATCTGTGGACGTGTTTCTCATCACTCTGCCTAAAAGTAAAAATGTACCAAGCAAAAGTTAAAGTGTGAATGCCTCAGTGTGGCATTTTGTCTAGGTGTTTTGGAGATACCCCCTCCCACTATATTCTGCTTTGCCTTTATTTCTAAATAGTCGTGGCATTTACAGCACACGTCCACACGCGACATGGTGTTAACGCTTTTTGTATGTTAAAAGACACAGATTATTATTTTTTTTTCTCTTTCCACTTTTTGCCTGCACTTCCACGTCACTCTGCCTCTACGGTCGCTGTCTGTTCTTCCCTCATTTCCCCCCCTTTTTTCTCTTTTTCCTTTCATTCCTTGTCCCTGGCTGCAGCACAGCAGCCATTAGCTTACAAATCCAGCCTTTGATCTCTGATTTGGGCGGATGCCTGGGAGAGGAGGGGCACTCTGGGGTGTGTGTGTGTGTGTTGTGTGGGTGTGTGTGTGTGTGTGTTGTGTGGTGTGTGTGTGTGTGTGTGTGTGTGTGTGTGTGTGTGTGTGTGTGTTCTTACGCACCTATACAACAGTGGACCTTGGCGTGGTTACACAGTCACAAGAGGGGACTACAAAAGCAAACAGGGGGACATTTTTCAGGTCCCCTGTTTGACATGCTTTAAATCAGGTCCAAATCCATCTCTAAATCCCTTTCGGACATTTTTTTAATTTTTGCAAAGAGTGGACCTGAAAGTGTGTGAGTGTTAATGACTATAATCAGCAGTGCCTCTGCTGGATAAAGCATTAGTTAACAACTTATTCACAACATGTCGTTTACACACACCACACCATTATAATATGAATGGGTTGTGCCCAAAGGAGTCTTGTAGACTGTAGAGGGTCAATTATGCAAATTACTTAAGAAGGAAGTCTCTTGAAACATAGTTTGATCTTTTTTTTCTTTTCTTGTGTTTTAGCTAAACTTTGTATTAAAATAAAGCATTCAAAATCAGAAAAGTAAAATTGATTTTGATTCTAAAATGTCAACAACAAGAAATAGAACACGATGAGGATAGAATCAGAGATAAAATATTCAGTAAATACCTTTTGTATTAAATAATTATTCAAGAATAATGGCACAATCTGACTTTGGCCACAGCTTTAAACCTGCATTTAGAAATGCACATTTTAGATATTGATTCCAATTCCAAAAACAGAGATCACCTTGTCCTGTGTGGAATAATAGAAGTCCGCTGTTTGCTGGTACCACAATGACACAAGTTCCCTTTTAGATAGCATGGGGTGATACTGGACTCTACCAATTGTGTGAACATAAAAGAAGCTAACCTACCCCTATAAAACACTATACTTTATTTGCGAAAAGGCATTTTTTACACAATATAAAGGCTGAGTTTTAGTAAATGAAAAGTAAGATAATTTGTTACTTTTTTATTATTACAAGTATTTGGCATCTGTCTTTACAAGCTTTAAACATGTTTAGTCCTTAAGTACTAAAATGACAAGTTTTCACAAGGACTTGATGTCAAAAAATTTTTTAATTGTATCTGTGTACTTTGGTATACATGTAGGTTTTTGGGTTCCTAGCATTGATGCTCAAAATGTCCAGTATAATTCTCAGTACTTTTGGAGCCTGTTTTCTCTTGCTGTTATCTTGTTGTACATACAGTATTTTACAGCTTTCCAGTCTCTGTCATTATCCCTTAGAATCTGATTTTCATCTATGCATCTCTGACAGTGCACTTTTCCAGGCATCTTCATTTCTTTCAGGAAGTCTTTGAAATGGCTTTCAACAATGTCTCCCTCAGTCATTGACCAGGGCCTTCTGGATTTCCTGTAAAAAAAATCATTAAAGTTACTAAAGGTATGGATAAATGAAAGTGATATATTATGTCAACAAATGTAAAGAGATTACATATGTACATTTTTCTTTAGTCAACGATTTAACATACCTTTTTTAATTGATTGCAATGAGGATTTATTAATGCCACCCATTTGTTTTTAGAAATAGCTGCCCCTTCTTCAGGAGGTTCTTCCTCTGAGTGTACTGGAATAACAAATATGGGCAATATTTATAATTGATTGAAGTGATTTTATTTTTATTTAACCAGGATATGGTTCCATTGAGACAACATTTTTCAATAGTCCTGGCCAAGAGGCATCAATAATTATATACAGAAAAAGTTATATTGTTGAAAGAAAACGACAAACTATAAAAACAGGTACATTTTATTTAAATTAGCCTCAAAACCTTGTTGCTTTGAACTAAGAAAGGTTCAGTTAATTTTAATGAAGGAAGTTCTATTAGGAGTGTGCTGAATGATCAAGAGTCTTCTTGCCCAACTCAGTCCGGGCAAGGGACAGAAAAAAGCAGCAAACTGTGAATGAAAATTATACTAGTCGGAATTTCTCAGTGCAATTGGAGTACAGATATAGGATGGCAGAAGTACAAGAAATGCTTTGTAAATGAATGTTATCCAGTGGGAATTACTACCACCAGACAAATCAGGCCATCTTCACGCTGAATATAAATCACAAAGGGGTATTGGCATTTTGAGTTTGTGTTGAACCTTAGAGAAGAGAGATAAAGGGAGTCTAGCATCCTAAGACATTGAGATCTACAAAAGATCTCCATAGTCCAACACAGACATACAAATTACGGTAAAAACTTCCTGTTTATCCACACTAAAAATTATTTCTAGGGGCTCGGCTACCAAGTCAGCTGACATTAAATACAAAGACTCTATTAAATGACGTCCCTTAGATTTCTATTTTCCAAAAATGTGAGTGCTTCAAGTACATCAACAGCAGGGAAAGGTGCCAAATTTTAATCCTCACCAAACAAAACTGGATAGGTTTTCTTTTGTTATGATGCAGCAGAAACAGTCCATTTGGAATAAAATAAAAATCCAAATTGTAATAAAATGCCTGTGAAAGAAGCAGAAGGGGTCCTATATCACCCAACAGTTAAGATAAGATAAGATAAGCTTTATTGATCTCACAATGGAGAATTTTTTTGTCACTAAAGGAGCTGCTCAGCTCCTCTACAGTCTGGTGCAGGGGGTGGAAGGTGTTGTCCATGATGGATGTGAGGTTGGACAACACCCTCCTCTCAGCGACTTCCTCCACAGAGTCCAGAGCGCAGCCCAGGACAGAAGTGGCCTTCCTCACCAGCTTATTCAGCCTCATTCTGTCCCGCTCTGTGCTGCCAGGAGCCCAGCAGACGACAGTGTAGAGAAGAGCTGAGGCCACCACAGAGTCATAGAAAGTTTTTAGCAGGGGCCTGCTCACACCTAAGGACCTCAGCCTCCTCAGGAGGTAGAGGCGGCTCTGGCCCTTCTTGTATAGAGCGTCGTTGTTATGAGTCCAGCCCAGTTTATTGTTGACGTGAACACCCAGGTATTTGAAACTCTCCACAGTTTCTATGTCCTGCCCCTGAGTGAGTGAGGTGGGGGTCTTCTCCTGAAGTCGATTACCATCTCCTTGGTTTGCTGGTGTTTAGACACAGATGGTTCTTCTCACACCAGTCCACAAAGTCCCTGATTACCGACCGGTCTTCAGCAGGCCTGGGGGGGGGGGATGCCGTCCGGTCCAGAGGCTTTCCTCTGTTTCAGCCTCGTCAGCTGACCTCTCACCTGCATTGGCGCGATTGTGAGGGGGAAGGCAGGCAGGGCCGAAGGTGTGGATGGGTCGGTCGTTGATAAGAATGGCGGTGGGGGGGTGGGTAGATCTCTGGAGGGCTGGTGGTTGGAGACGTGTGGGGAGTTGATGGCAGGAAGGGGGCCAGTGTGGGGGGAGTCAAACCGGGTGAAGAATGTGTTCAACTCATCAGGTAGATGAGGTTGTGATCCAAGCGTCCCAGTTGGGAGAGGGGGGCGGAGGTGTAGGTGTTTTTAACATTGGTATAAAAAAGGTCCATGGTTTTATTGTCCCTTCTTGTACACTTGACGTACTGGGTGAGCGTGCGGAGGGTGGAACGGAGGGAGGCATGGTTGAGGGAGTTATGCAACATTAATGTAAAAAGTTTGGAAATTTCTACATAATAAGATTATTGATAAAGGATCATGAAAGTATCAAATCTTGACAATTTTTTTGAATATATTATTACATGCAGTGGAAAATATTAGACATATAACATACCGTTTTGAACTGATGGCAATGAGGGTTTCTTTGTGCCACAAATTTTCTTTGTTAAAGTAGATGCCTTTTCTTCAGAATGTGCTTCCTCCAAGTGTCCTTAAAAAACAGAGGGGAAAAATGTTGTGGTTGAAAGTGATTTATTTTCTAACATTCCTCACTACATGCAATGAAATTTTTAGAGTGATATCATACTCATGTCAACTGATGGCAGTGATGATTTCTTGCCAACAATTTTTTTGTTGAATTGGATGCATTTTCTTCAGAATTTGGTCGTGCTGAAATAACACAGACAGCAATTTTTATAGTTGAATAAAGTAATTTACATTGTTAGTGTTATACACTGCATGCAACCTAAGATCTTGCCTTCTTGACATGTGGTAGTACTCTGCACAGACTGGACATCTGCATCTGAGTCGCAATACTCCTCTTGAGCTGCAACATGTTTATAAATACTCATCCCTCAGGTTAGTGCCAGTCATTTCTTGGTGAATACTGAGTATACTCTCTAAGTTATCCCATCTCATCTGTTGTTTGTGTACTGGTATGTGATGAACAGAGTATGTCCTGTGAAAACATTGGAAGAATTCATAAATATTAGGGAGGGTGGTATTTAACAGGTTCTTGCAATATCTCTCCATGTATCACTGACTGACTGTTAAATAGGTGTTATTAATAGGTGGAAAATAGGTCCTAATAATTTACATGGTAATCCAAAGTATCTGATAATTTTATTGTTATGCATCCATAAAGATTTGTATTTAAAAAGTAATTTGACAAGCTACAAACAATTTGATAAGTTCCAATTTTTTTCACACAATTTACAATTTTTTGTGTTCTCTAATTACAGATATGAGTTAAATTCTGCTGTGGGTCTATCCAAATGCCCTTATTGAGTAGGTACACTTTAGCCAAAACAGAAGTGCATCAGTGGTTACCATGATACGTTCTGCTCAAATAGTGCAGTCAGTAAGGAAGAAGATGCACACATGCACAGGGAGAACATGCAAACTCCATGCAGAAAGACCCAGGGTTGGATTTGAACCCAGAACCTTCTTGCTGCAAGGCAACAGTGCTAATCTCAGCACCACTGTGCAGCCCAGATTTTATACAAGATTATACAAAAATCCCTTATACAGACACAAATTCCTATCTATAAACACATAAAGATAAAATTCTCACATATTTTGGTTCACAATGTGGAAAAACTGCAACTACATATTTAAATTTAGAAAGCACAAAATATGAGTGAACTTTGGTCCCTAAGAGTCATATTCAATAAACATGAGCAATTTATACATTACAGTCAAATCTCTGCCAATGATAAGTATTGTCATACAGTAAATAGACGTAATTGTACACACCACTACTTGGGACTTGAAAAAACTTACTGTATGTGTATCTTGTCCTTGGTTTTTTACTTCATGGTGTTGTTCTGTTTGTTCTCCTGGAACATTTTTCTGCTCTGACTGGATCTGGAATGAAAAACACACATTATCCATAGTATTGCAGCAAACAAGAAAAGCACAGCAAAACATTTTATATAAAACCATGCATGAATGCATCCTTACCATTTCACCAATGCATAATTCCTCTGGAATGTGACTCAGGTGAGTGTCAGTCATTTCTGGGTAAACACAGATAACACTCTGTGAGATGTCTGTGAGATCTTTTCTGGTAGTTGTGGACTGCTATGCGATTAATGGAGTTGGTCCTGTAAAAACATTGGTAGAAATCAAAGTAAATACTATTTACCAATTACCATTTAGGCCCCTGACTGCTTTGTGTAATTATCAGTTGTATTTTCTGTGAAAAAATACCCTGTAAATATCAAGTCTGCTATATATTATGTGACGTTACTTTAAAATGTGTTTATTTTTTATTTACATCCTAAGTAATTTCACCATGGTAACACATTGTGACAACAAAGTTTTCTTGATTCAGGATTCCTGACATGTTGTGTTTAAAGACATTTTTAATATCTAGCATTTTAAAATATTTTTTTAGTTCATTACAGGTTTCTACTTAGAATATATATACCACATCTCTGTGTTTAAGGGGGTGGTCACAGTTCTGTAGCAGCACAGCCATTAATCACATTTGCATCAGAACAACAGGCCTGCAAACATGTTTGCACCTCACCCTTCCCCCTTCCCATTCCAGCATGCTTTCAGCTCGAAACAGAAAATAAGTATTGGCACAATAGAAGTATACCATTGTAAGTTTCTGTAAAACAAAAATTTACAACTAGAGATAAAAACCCCTGGATGGAAAAAAAACCTTTTATGGTCTAATGTATATAATTAACAAATTGCAAAATTATGTTTCCTGACACTCCTAAAAAATTCAGGTGAAAATGAATTAAATAGGTCCTCTGGATGCATTTGTCTTTATTGAAATGTTTCATCTCTTTTCCAAGACACTTCTTAAGTCTGTGGGGCTATTGATAAACCCAGCCTTGTAAGCAGTGGCTTTGATTTCAACAAAGTTTCAACAAAGAAGAACCCATCCAGAGGACCTAATCCTTGTAATTTTACTCACAAATGAAGGTACACAAATACTGGAAATCCTATAAAGCATTAACTTACATTTTTCCACAGTGTTATCCAAAATGTCAGAGGATTTTATCTTTCTACATATACACAGACCTGTACTACCATGACAAACTATGTCTTTAGAACATTTGGGCAAAACCTTACATGGCAATATATTACATACTGTAATACTAAGATGGTGTACAAGGGCTGAATTGAAATGTTATACCTGTATAACACAGAAAACTCCAGAGAGTCTGATATACTAATTTAACAAACATACCTTTCTCCTTGTTGATGAATCTTTTGTAAAATGTGTCTTTATCCCTCCCAGAAGAAGTGAAATGCAAAGCTTCTGTTTCTGGACAAACCCTTTTATGTCTCATTTTTCTCTGAAATATTTAGGAACAATCACATGGCAAGTGGTTAACTAGGGAGAGTTTGTAAAAGAAAACAAAGTGATGTATATATGATAAAAACATTCATTAGAAGTTAAAATGTGAACCTTACCTTGTTGTGGTTTGAAAGATGTAGATAAAAAGTTTCAAAAGTAACCTAGGTAAATTTGCCTACCTATTGGAAGGCAAGATGTATACGTAATAAGATTAAAATGGCTGCAAAAGGAGAAAAAACTCTCAATTGTGACTTTTGTCGCAACTGTTTCACAAGCCTTAAAAGAAGAAATTCGTCTTCTGCCCTGAATATATACCCACAATCCTGACAACTTGCCTGGACAAGGATTGGTTTTTAGAAATGTGATGTGGATGACCATGACTGGGAACCTGAAACAGAGGGCTCCAATTATGAGGAGTTGTAAGTTAATATCTAATATATTTGTAGTACATAATATTTCAATTTTTTAATCGAATATCTCTAAAATTTCAAATCCTAAAAAAAACCTAGAAAAACAGAAATTCCAAACCCATTATTACTAACTGTTAGTGAATCTGCTTGTCTGGATTGGTTTCTAAAAGCTTTAGTCTTGTAAATGTTTCTTCTTTGGGATGGATGTATGGATTGGAATGAAAACACCAGCACATTTCCCCTGTGTTTGGACGTAAAGAGTTGTCTTTTAATTCAGGAATGGTCCTTCGGCACATCAACATTAACATGCCGATTAAAGTACCCTACCTAAAGGTTGCTATTGTTCAGCTGGAGTACTGTGACAGAGGTTGTGTTTAGAAACTGACTTGATTTTAGACTCTATGCATTGAAAGCTCAAGTCTTAAGCCTCTTCCAAACCTTTTGTTTGGAGTTTTAAAACAGTTTGGTCTATATCGCAGTACTGACAAGCAAATCTAAACTTATATTCTTATTTTGTAGTGACCTTGAAAATGTGGCAATATTTTTGCTCATTAGCTCAACAGAAGTTTATCATTTCTGAAAGTTGCTTGAGAACCCTGTTTGCAATTTGTGTTGTGTTTAGGAGCCAGCATAGTGACAATGAAGCAGGTTAGGGGTACTGTTGGCTGTTAAAAGTGTCTGTAAGAACACAGAGGCAACTTGATGGTCGCGGCTGCCACCATGCTCAGTGGGTGTTACCCAAAAACTGCCATGAACCTTTTCTGGCATATAAATATCTCCATTTATAAGATGAAGACATATTTTAATCTGTAGCACAGCTATTTGATAACTGCCATCCAAAAACTTTGGAGCACCAAGCAACAGGCCTTGATAAAGGCATAAATCAAAGTATGGCAGCTACTCCTTAAAGGATATTAGGATAGGATAATATAATAATATGGTCATGACTTCAACAACACATCTAGCACACTTTGAGCATTGCCTGCCATGAAAAACAAGTTTAATTAAAATTGCCTATTTTCTAGACATCTACAAGAAGCTTGCTGTGGTGGCTAGGAAGCCAAAGAGTACTTTTATGATGCTGTGGGCTTGCTCTATTTTGGACCACCTGAAGAGTCCCCGCTTGATTCTGGAGATCAAGCTTGTAGATTCAGGTTCAAACTGGTAAGGTTAAACACCCATTCCTCCCACATAATCTTTTAGCATTTCTTTGTAATAGGGCATGGGCGTCATGACGTAATGGCGTACCAGTGCACGTGACCTCACCATCTCAGGAGCAACGGCCCTTGCCGCTTTGGTAGGACAAACAGGTAGAGAGCGCCCGTAGCCACCAGCCATTACACGCGCAACAGAAACAGCGATATGACCGACTTTGCAGCCGTTAAACTTTCGCAAGACGATGTCCCAGGCGCACGGTTTTACTGGTCGAACTGTCGAAGAACACACCAACCTTCAGCTCAAACGATAGCTTGAGTGTCGAGGGCTTAAAAAGACTGGGAAAACGGGCCGAGTTGATCGAACGGTAAGTCGTTGTTTTTTTTTCCTGCTCTGCTTTCATGGTGTCGTCTGCCGTTTTTTTTCTGTTTGTAATCACCGTCCAGGAATCGGTATATGTTGCCAATAGGTAGCTACAAAACAACTGTTTACATCTCAGAATCTTTCCCTTAAGAAATTCCAGCTGTACCTCTCCAGCTGAAATGATGACAAAAACAAACAATCATGGTCAATTTAGGGACCTAAACCAATATTGCGAGGCAGGATAGACACGCAGACATGACAAAAGTGTAACAAAGGATGGCTCATTTCGTCGTGAGCTGTTCGACGTATGATAAGATTTAAGCTTCAATAAAACACCAAAAAACTCTTACCTGTTCACTACTTGATGTTGCTGGAATTGGGTCAGGATGTTCTTCGGTTGTGCCCTTTCCTCCAACAAAATGCTTGCTACATATGTACGTCAATTTGGTAACTGTTTCCGGGTTGAACTGTTGTGTAGGCCGACTGCACCGGTGTACCCAGCGCACACATTTCTCCTTGGCAGTCTTGAATTTCGGGAAATTAATGGCGAAAACATCCTTCATATGCGGCCGATCAGCGTACCTCGAGTCGCTGTTGCACGTTCCATAGCAACAATGTTTAAAAACCATGGTCTTAGACTTGGAAAAAGCAGTCGTTTTACCGAGTAAAACCAAGGGTAACGCACAGCTCTTTTACAGCGAAACAGCAGAGGACACATCAAGCTTGCCCTACCGCTTACCACGCGATATGACGTCTTGTGATGTCACGTTCTAAAAATAGCATTACTTTGCGTGCCCGCCATGTTGATTGCCTCCTTTACCGCTACTCAGACTACTGGCTATGACTACCACGTACTGTACTCCCTTTGCTGTATTGTGGGCTGTAACAGCGCAACACATGATCGCCATGGGAAAAACATAGAAAATGGGTTAACTTTCCACCGCTTTCCTGCCTGGAGGCGCAACCACGGAGTCGTCAGCTCGCTTGGATCGTGGCTTTAAGACGACCGAACATAACTTTCCACAGTATCCCAATGTCAATGAGAGTGTGTTCCCTGCATTTTCATTCTGGTAAGTTAAAGATGCACGGTTTTATTTTATAGCCTACATTGTTTCTTTCCTTCAACCGCGACACCACATACATGCACATAAATCCTAAAACGGCAGCGGGAAAAGGCTCAAATATATGAGAAACCCGGAGGGTTTAGGGAGGGTTGGCAGTTAATGTTACTAACTACACCTTTGAAACACATAGCAGCTAGTTAAAAGTACATTACATGCGTGAGTGGTTGTTAGCACTAACGGTTAGCAGTTACTAAACTAGCAGGTGCCAGAGCCTGTCAGAGCACAGCTTACCTTTGTACGAGTTACTGTGTTCCCACTGTTTGCTGACTTTATGATCTGCAGCTCCTGAACCCATCCATTCGTGAACTGCACATGAGACTCCAAGGACTTGTAGCTTCGGAACTGTTCTGAAGTATAGGCGCTCACACCACAAACAAGGTCAACATACCAGTCCCTGGCTTCTCTATTTAATGTGTCCCGGTAAATTCCAGATCCTTTTCAGGATTTAAACATCTTTTTTTATCTATTCTTTCTCAACTCTACTTCTACGTCTCTTCTTTCAACGTTGTCAGAGTTATGTTAACGTTCGCGTAGCCATCAACATGGCTGCCACGTCCCACAATGCAATGCGGAACCCAAGCCCTATAGATATAAGAAGTGCTGTCATTCACTGCTTGACTGCTACTCTTGCTAGGGGTGGAGCAGCTGATATAATTATCTCCACCCACAGAAAGATGCACTATTGAACTTTTTGACAAAAATTTAAAAAAGAGGCAAGCTTGTTTGAGGCTTTGGAAATCAATCCCAATAATGTTCATTTTATGCTCTTCCTGGTAGCTCAATATTTTCAAATTTGATTTAAAATCTTCCTTAAGAGAAAACATGTTTCATTATGTACCGGTGAACAATATTTCTGTACTGCAGATTGATGTAAATATACATTGTAAAACAGATTTTTTTATATTAATAAAATACTATACAATGAATCGTGTGGCTGACCATTTTATTCAAAATATTTATTTAGTACAAAATACTTTTGGCTCGGGGTTATGTTTTTTGCTGTAAAAAATAACAGGTCATATAGAATAGTTATATGAATTTAGGATTTTGGCTGGATTGTGGCATGTGACTATCGCTGTAGACCATTTAAATGGGGACTTATATCATTATGTGCCAGCCAACAGTGGACTCCTGTCATTTAATGCCATACAAGAGGAGACTGTCTATTCTGTAGGCCTAAAGGAAATTTTATTGACAGCTTGACAGTACAGTAATGCCACATATATTTATTTGGGTAGCACTTTATTTGAACCTTAATACTAGTAATAGAATATACTACAGCTGTGTGTGAAGAGAGTGCTTTATTGAATGAAATTTCTTATGTTATTGTCTTCACTTTTTTCATTCATGCTATAGTTTGAATGGCAAATAAACTTCTTACTGAAAGGATACCTACTTAACTATTTCCTGAAATTAGTATATAAATAAATCACTTTAAAATCAGTACCTTAAACATGCCCAAATACCCTCAAGAAAGTGTTATGGCAATGTGGTTAAAAATAGTAAAGAGGATCTATTCAAAATGTTTACATCACCATTCCACACATACAAATGGCAAATGAAAGCTGGGACTTATAATTATTATGCAAACCCGTTTTTTTGGCAGTAAAATATAAAGTATTATTGGCTGGATTTTGGCATGTGACTGTCGCTGTAGACCATTTAAAAGGGGACTTATATCATTATGTGCCAACCAACAGTGGACTCCTGTCATTTAATGCCATACAAGAGGAGACTGTCTAAACTTTAGGCCTAAAGGAAATTTTAATGACAGCTTGACAGCACATTAATGCCTCATATATTTATTTGGGTAGCACTTTATTTGAACCTTAATACTAGTAACAGAATATACTACACTTGAGCCTATACATTATTATAGACATATATTATCAAGTTGTGTGTGAAGAGAGTGCTTTATTGAATGAAATTTCTTATGTTATTGTCTTCACTTTTTTCATTCATGCTATAGTTTGAATGACAAATAAACTTCTTACTGAAAGGATAACTACTTAACTGCTTCCTGAAATTACTATATAAATAAATCACTTTAAAATTCAGTACCTTAAACATGCCCAAATACCCTCAAGAAAGTGTTATGGCAATGTGGTTAAAAATAGTAAAGAGGATCTGTTCAAAATGTTTACATCACCATTCCACACATACAAATGGCAAATGAAAGCTGGGACTTTATATTTTACTGCCAAAAAACGGGTTTGCGTAATAATTATAAGTATTATTGGCTGGGTTTTTGCATGTGACTGTCGCTGTAGACCATTTAAAAGGGGACTTATATCATTATGTGCCAACCAACAGTGGACTCCTGTCATTTACTGCCATACAAGAGGAGACTGTCTAAACTCTAGGCCTAAAGGAAATTTTAATGACAGCATGACAGCACATTAATGCCTCATATATTTATTTGGGTAGCACTTTATTTGAACCTTAATACTAGTAATAGAATATACTACAGCTGTGTGTGAAGAGAGTGCTTTATTGAATGAAATTTCTTATGTTATTGTCTTCACTTTTTTCATTCATGCTATAGTTTGAATGGCAAATCAACTTCTTACTGAAAGGATACCTACTTAACTATTTCCTGAAATTACTATATCAATAAATTACTTTAAAATCAGTACCTTAAACGTGTCCAAATACCCTCAAGAAAGTATTATGGCTATGTGGTTAAAAAATAGTAAAGAGGATCTATTCAAAATGTTTACATCACCATTCCACACCTACAAATGGCCAATGAAAGCTGGGATTTTACATTTTACTGCCAAAAAAACGGTTTGTGTAATAATTATAAGTATTATTGGCTGGATTTTTGCATGTGACTGTCGCTGTAGACCATTTAAAAGGGGACTTATATCATTATGTGCCAGCCAACAGTGGACTCCTGTCATTTAATACCATACAAGAGGAGACTGTCTATTCTGTAGACCTAAATGAAATTTTAATGACAGCTTGACAGTACATTAATGCCTCATATATTTATTTGGGTGGCACTTTATTTGAACCTTAATACTAGTAACAGAATATACTACACTTGAGCCTATACATTATTATAGACATATATTATCAAGTTGTGTGTGAAGAGAGTGCTTTATTGAATGACATTTCTTATGTTATTGTTTTCACTTTTTTCATTCATTCTATAGTTTGAATGACAAATAAACTTCTTACTGAAAGGATAACTACCTAACTATTTTCTGAAATTACTATATCAATAAATCACTTTAAAATCAGTAACTTAAACATGTCCAAATACCCTCAAGAAAGTGTTATGGCAATGTGGTTAAAAATAGTAAAGAGGGATCTATTCAAAATGTTTACATCAGCATTCCACACATACAAATGGCAAATGAAAGCTGGGACTTTATATTTTACTGCCAAAAAACGGGTTTGCGTAATAATTATAAATATTATTGGCTGGATTTTTGCATGTGACTGTCGCTGTAGACCATTTGAAAGGGGACTTATATCATTATGTGCCAACCAACAGTGGACTCCTGTCATTTACTGCCATACAAGAGGAGACTGTCTAAACTCTAGGCCTAAAGGACATTTTAAAGACAGCTTGACAGTACATTAATGCCTCATATATTTATTTGGGTGGCACTTTATTTGAACCTTAATACTAGTAACAGAATATACTACACTTGAGCCTATACATTATTATAGACATATATTATCAAGTTGTGTGTGAAGAGAGTGCTTTATTGAATGACATTTCTTATGTTATTGTTTTCACTTTTTTCATTCATGCTATAGTTTCAATGACAAATAAACTTCTTACTGAAAGGATAACTACTTAACTATTTTCTGAAATTACTATATCAACAAATCACATTTAAAATCAGTAACTTAAACATGTCCAAATACCCTCAAGAAAGTGTTATGGCAATGTGGTTAAAAATAGTAAAGAGGATCTATTCAAAATGTTTACATCAGCATTCCACACATACAAATGGCAAATGAAAGCTAGGACTTTATATTTTACTGCAAAAAAACGGTTTGTGTAATAATTATAAGTATTATTGGCTGGATTTTGACATGCGACTGTCGCTGTAGACCATTTAAAAGAGGACTTATATCATTATGTGCCAACCAACAGTGGACTCCTGTCATTTAATGCCATACAAGAGGAGACTGTCTAAACTCTAGGCCTGAAGGAAATTTTAAAGACAGCTTGACAGTATATTAATGCATCATATATTTATTTGGGTAGCACTTTATTTGAACCTTAATACTAGTAACAGAATATACTACAGCTGAGCCTTTGAAGTTATTACAGACATATATTGACAACTTGTGTTATAACAGAGTGCTTTATTGAGATATTTTAAAACAATAAGTTATTGTTTTCACCTTTTTCCTCCATGCTATAGTTTGAATGATACATTATATTTATTAGACAAAAAGATAACTATTTTCTGACCTGACTACATCCATGAATTACTTTAAAATTAGTACCCTAAATATGTCCAAATAGCCTTAAGAAAGTATTATAGTCCTTGCTTAAAATTAAAATAAGCACACTGGTTTTATAAAATGTTATATATTTGAAAGACATTATTTTGTTGGTAATACTGCAGCCCTTGATATCAATGCCAAATTACTTCTGAATTACAGTTTAAGCTTTATTTATTTGAAGTGATAGTGATTATTTATAAAATGCTTGGATCACAGAGAAAGGTAATCATTCAATAGAAGAAACTGGTGCACAGACAGATCCACTGCATTACAACAGAGGCCCCCTCTTGGATAAGTAGATGTCGTTTAAGAATCTAAGTCCCCTCTTTGCAATTTCTCTAAAAAGTAAAAAAAATAAATTTGAAGGTAATATAGTGTGAAAAGGTCTTACAAGAAAATTTTGTATGATATTTATTTTACAATTAAATAACTAGAAACACATGTCCCCACTTGACAGTTTACACTGACAGTGCACTGTTTGCTAGATAGACGTGTATGTGTGTGTGTGTGTGTGTGTGTGTGTGTGTGTGTGTGTGTGCATCGTGCTATGTAGGCCATTTGAGGGCTAGCTGGCACTGCAGAGGAGGAGGGTTCATGACCGGTCCACTTCTGCCGAGGTATTACAGAGGGAGTCGATTTCCAGGGAAGAGGCCATGATGATAATGCCTGTTCATTTGCATTTGTACTGAGCGAATAAGCAGCCTAATGGTTTAAATATAACTCACTCATGGCTCACTCCTAACACCGGTCCTCTTGCTCAGACTACAGTTTGGTCCAACAGCCTAAACCCACAAGATACTTTCCCGTCACTTACCTTACCCTTCACAGACCCTCGTTCAGCCTCTCATTGCCTCGTCTGTTAGAGAGCATCTTCGTTCCACGGCTATGTACTCATGCACCACATTACCGAACTTAAATCCCCTTTTTAGAGCGTTAATAATATTGAAGGAATTTAAATGTTTCGTGGACAGCTGTTATTATGCACGTAAAATTTGCCGTAAAGGGTCGTTACCGTGTCGTTTAAATACTGACAGAGGCATAGGTGTTACTAGTTTGTTCTCAGTGAGTGATCTCAGCTTTTCCAAGGGTACAAATTTTATTGTCATCTTCATAAATATATGGTTTGGAGTGCAATATGATCAAATGAGTGATGGTGCCTCAAATTTCAGACTTGGACTGAAGTTGTACTTAAGTCTCCAAAATAAAGACCCCAGATGTGACTTAGACTTGTGAGTCTTATATACCATTTTCGCCTCATTTAATCAGTAGTGAAAGTGAGATGGCATGTTAGCTACAGACTGCAGCTGTGACAGCTGATGGGTTGTGTGCCATGGGAAAGAATGGGCTTGATTTATTAGACAGTGACGTTCACAGACCAAGGGCTGTTAAAGGACTATACCAATCTGCTCACGATTGCTGTAGCTTTAATAAAATTACCCGTGCAGATGTCTCTCAAACGAACCAAACTCCACATTGAATCACTTTGTTTTTTTTAAGAAAAATTTAAACACATCTTACCCCTATTAAGCTACCTGCATCATAACATACTTCATGTTAATCAGAGAAAAAGCACTTTCTATTTTTTCCAATCAGAAATTTGACACTCATTACACTGCGCTATGCTCGGTGTATTTATAGCCCTCCTTGGAATGTATAAACAGGACAACATAGCTTTTAAATGTTAAATGACAAAGATCTTACATGATTGTTGATTTAAAATGTAATTTCTCTATGAATTTGAGCACAGATGCATATTAACAAATCTAATGGGTTTAATTTTCCGTTCTATCGGTTTCAAAAATAAGCAAAAGCAGATCATAAGACTTTGTTTGCATGCAGAATTAAATGGATATTCAAAAATAAAGCTGCTGGAGATGTGACAGGGACTTGGGGCAAGAACTGGGGCAAAATATTTAAAAGTGACTTAGTAAAATGGTGTGATACCGGAAAAGCTTGGTGTGCACTCCAGAAGAATGAGTATGAAAAGAAATACTGTCTTACAGCGCTTTGCCCACTCGAGGGCTTTTTAAATGACTGCTATTATAGTTTCCGCCAAAACTCAACTCCCAGTACCTGCTTTTGGTCCATTGCCTGGGATTTTACATGCTACAACCCCAGTAAACGCTGTTACTGCATAATCTACAGCCAAAGTTGAACAATTGAAGCCATTGTTTGTGTGGACCGCTTGGTAAAAGGACATTTTAGGCCATTCATATGACCTTGCTGATCTGAGAAGTCTGGGGTTTCTTCTTATATACTGACCATCTTTCGACGTTTACATTAGCAAGTAATAAGGGGAAAGAGAAATGGTATTGCCTGCCATGGCTCTCTGCGTATATGTGCAATGTGACTTGCTCTGCACACGGTGTTCACACAAATAGTGGGTTGTAAAGAGTGCAGCTGAAACATTCGGCATAAAATATTACCATTTTCAAAAAGTTTTCGGAAGTATGAGAATAGCTATTTTTTATGAGTTTCCACATGAATAACGGAAGCGCTAAGAGCCAAATTATCAATGAGTCACTTTAAAACAGAGGAAACATTGTACAATTAGACTTTATTGAGTACCACAGCTGTATGTGTTGAGCCAGATGTATTTTTTAAATAAATTTATGAAACAGCTTTGAGTTTTTAAGATGTGTTAACCTGTGTTTGAATAGTACAATGATACCATTTTGTGGAAATTTCTGGTAGGACAAAATATCTAATGTTTTCAAGAAATACAGATAACATATATTTTATGGTTTTATTTTGTTGCACTTTGAAGCTTATATGTTTTTAAGCCTATTCATGACATTTTGCTCACTTTAATGAAGTGGACTAGGACTCTAACAGCAAACGTTGAATAAGTCAGATCAGTATCATCTTTATAATATTTTGCATTGTTGTGTTTGACTCAGTTGTTCTAGTTTTACACTCCGGCTTGATATGTGCACTAATATGGTGAATAAGACAGTTTCCCACCATATTTTCCTCTGGGTTATACATTTTTCATATGTTGACAACAGATAATCAAATATTGCTTTCGTTTGGGCTGATTACACAGTCAGAACCTGATGCTCCCTCAGGCTGTGAAACAGGCCTTAGGGAATTAACACACCTTATGCATTTTGGTTGGAAATGATCATCTGAGTGGTATAAGGTACAGATTAACCCATTTAAATGGGCATTCAGAAAAAAAAATATCATGTAAGCTGAGATTCCTTTCCACCTTTTAAAGTTAAAAACAAGTCACCTGGGAGGCTGTATGAGTTGAAAGACTCTCACCTGCATCCATCCAGTAAGAAATGCAATATTTTATCAGCGTTCTGTGTTTTATCATTATCGGTGTTTAGCAGCCTGATTCTGGAAGAGCGGCGCCCGTCATCCCTATACTCTCTTCTCTCCTCTCGTGCATCCATCTGTTCATCTTTCTTGCCTTTCTCTTCTACTGTTCTCTCCTGCTCCTGAGAAGTAATGAGCGGCTTCCCTCACTGCGACGAATTCACCTGTTCCTGCTTCATCCTTCCTCCGCCGCATTAAGTGGGGATTTATGGAGGCGGCTTCCCATTGAACAAAACCATTTGTCTTCCAGTTTGGTTTAACAGCACTCTTTATTCCCTGCAGATTTAAGGATAGCAGGATAGGGGGTAGGTTGGTGGGGAGGGGCACTGCCATTAAGGCCTAGGGCTCTCCCAATTTCTCTCACATTTACGTGGCGAAGGCAAACAGCCCTGAGCAGCCTGCTCCTAAAGAGACCTCTGTGAATAGATGGATGCCTGATGGCTCGACCGTGGTGCTAACAGTTGCAGGAACACCATCAAAGTTAATGTTGTTTGGCATTTCAAAAGGCGGTTGGAGAGCGTTACAGAAAGTATTCATTCCCTTTCAAACATTTCTGATATTGACATGTTACAACCATGCTCTGAAGTGTATTTTATTTGGATTTTTATGTGATAGAGCCACACCAAGTATAGCGAATAACTGCGAAGGGAAATCTGAAATGTTTGCTGTGCATACCGTGAGTAAACACTGTAAAACCACCTTTCACTGCAAGTACAGCTGCAAGTCTTTTGAGGTATGTCTCTGCCAGCTTTCCACATCTAAAAAAGTGAAATTCTTCCCCGTTGTTCTTTGCATTCACAGCTCAAAATCAGTCAGAATGGACTTGAACATCAGTTTCCATGTTATATGACAAATAGTCAACGGTATTTTTGTCTGGATTATGATTAGGCCAATCTGACATACATAAACTCTGACCTAGACTAGGAGGTTTACGGCCTGCTCTGCCCATGCATTCAGCTCCATCCATATTCTCATCAACTCTCATCAGCTTTCCAGACCCCACTGAATAAAAGCTTCCCCATAACATGATGCGGCCATCTCTGTTTTTTTTTTTTCTTTTTTAATGTCGTGTATAATGCTAGCTACTAGCCAAACACATTGGTCAGAAAAGTCAGTTTTGATCTGATCAGTACTTTGCTCTACTTTCCTGACCTGGCCAGTAAAAGTGGACAGCTTTGTCTTAGTAAAATTGCAGAGGAACTGAACTTTTTATATTTTTGTTTGATGTGTTTATTCAGAACTTGGGGTATTATTTTGTAATAAGCTGATATAAGCTTCTCAAAAAGCATTATCTCCTGACCTGTCTGGTATCCTGATGCTGTTTGGGTCATGTTTGTAACTCTGTTTTCTAATAAACCCTCTGAGGCCTTTATAGGTGGAGTATATTTAATTATTTGAAGACCTTTCCAGACAATTAGATGTACTGGATTGTTCAGTAAATGGTCTGAGTGCAAAAACAGGCCACATGTTTCTGATTTTCATGTGTAAACTTTTCCTTCCATGTCACAATAATGCACTATTCCGTGTTGATTTATCACTCAAAGGTTCCAGTAAAGAATATGACGAAACACCAAACTAATGTTAATATCTAAGCAATGCACTGTAATGTCAAATCAGCACATAAAAACATACAAGCGAAATAAGAGACAGGTCCAATGCTAAAGGTTAAATGTATCAAGATGGCACAAATACATTTGTATCTGATGCTCTTTTATTCAATCCTTTGTAGAAATTAAAACGACACGCTGGAGACTCAGTGATATTATACTAAATGAAACCGTGGTGTTTTGTAATTATTTGGTGGCAGTGTATCTGGGTGACTCCTTTAAATGCCAGCGACTGTGTCATATAGCTGCATTAGCGTCTCATTACTTTGGAGATAGGGAGAAGATTCCTTAATGCCTCTTGACAGGCCATGATGTAATTACACAGTGTTTGTTGCGAGTCTACATGATAATTTGTGTTTCCAAGGGATCTGTCATGCGCCCAGGACGCCGGGTACATAAATGATTCAACCCCTCATAAATGTCCTGATTGAAAGCCAGCTGTTGCCCCGACCAACTTAAGAAGCTCGTCATCGTGGTACCTTGTGGCCTTAAAAAACACACAACAAAAACAGGAAAAAAAAAAGGAGAAGAAAACATCACAGCGCCTGGTACTGAGAGGCAGAATTATGCATGAAGCTGTAAGAAAAGCTTACCTTTCACTTCTGCTCTGCAACTGCGTGCGCATACAGGGGCGATCGAGACGGGGAGAGCATGATGCAGGGAGAGGGAGAGTTTAGTGTATCTGTGAGAAAGCACAGCGTATCCCCAGAGGCTGCAATTGTTGTTGAATTTACCCATTCCCACCCTCTGAGCTCGACCTAACAAGGCTGCGCTACATCTGCATGGGGGCTGCAGAGTTTATGTACACAGCGGAGGCTGTTTGAGAACGGCGTGTGTGTAAGTTTGGGGGCGTTGATTTTTTTTTTTTTTTTTTTTTTTTTTTGTTTTGGACTATCTGTTTTGAAATCTGTGCGGTGGGCAGGCGGTATTATAGGCAGAGCGAGGTGTTCCTGCGTAGCCGGCGGGTCCACTGCACCGCTCCAGCATTCTGACTGTGACCTCAGCCTTCGGATATGTGTGTGTGTGTGTGTGTTTTCATTCTCTTTGTACACACTCCCAAAGATGTTTTTGCTCTCCTCTACTTTTCTCCTCTGTTTTCCTCCTACCACTCTCCTCCTTGTGTTTCTTACAGAACAGAGCCCCAGATACTAAAGATCGCCCCTGGTTTAGTTGGCCTGTCTCTGTCTCTTTTTCTCTTCCTTTCTTGCCTTATATGTCTCTTGATTTCTCTCTTCTCATCTCTTTTCTTTTGCTCTCGCATTTATCTTCTGCAAGTCCGCTCACTTTTGCAATCAATACGTTTTTTTTTTGCTTGAAGATTCCCAAGCCGACGCGAGAGGCGCAAGGGGATTTTTGAAGTTAAAATGCTAAACATGTTAAACAGCGAAGATGTTTTGAACATCGAAGGCATGTTAAGTGTCTGAATATGTTTTTTTTTCTTTCTTGGGGTGTTGAGGGGTGGTCTCCAGCTGGTTACTGTACATGCATCAGATATTATAGCTTTTTAAAAAGCTCTCTTTGATCTTGATGTTGTGTTTTATAAAATATTTCTACGTAGTGCTTTTAAATCCATTAGTGAATCACTAAATCAGGGATCTAGCAGATGCAGTTAGAAAAATTAACGTGTGATATGCATATTTCCCTATTTAGAAATTTAGTTTGAAACCAGCCGGCTTCATTTGAAAGCAACACAGAACCACTTTGCGCTAGTTAGAAGATTTTTCTTGATTTCTGCAGAAACTATGTTATTTATTCAAATTTAAAGTTTGGTACATGAAACGATCCCAACCACCGTCCACAGTGGGTATCCACAGATCCCAGTTCATAGATTTATGATCTCAGGGAGTTCATTAGGGTTTCAAAAAGCTAATAAAGAAGGCTGGGGACACCTGTAGAACACGTGGAGATGATTGTGCATAAGAGGAGTCTTCATAAAATTCAGGACTTTGGGGACAATCCTGAGCATCTTCTTCATCAGGATGAGGCTGTCCTCAGTAACAGGCTTTGTCAGCTCCTCGGACAGGTCGCTACAAAACATGATTCCTGCATTCCATTTCCATTGCTCTGAAAGGACGTGTAATTTATTTAAATCATTCTAGTGCCATATGGGGAAGTTGTGAATGAAACTGCACTACCCCTCCAGTCCAGCAGGTGACAGTGATAAAAACCTAATGCATCAGCGGCTGTTTCTGCCTTTACCTCAGCGTAACTTATGTCCCCGAGCAACTGTGACTGTGTGAAGCACAGAGCTCTGAAGCCATAGATAGATAGAACTTGAATTGCTGCTTCCTGTGTTATTTGTTTATTTAATCCTTGAGGAACTCCAGCAGTTGTACTGTCATCCCAGGCATATGTTGAAGATCAGTGAATTATTTATTTCCATATTTACTGTGCTGCGCTACAGTTAGAGCTTAAAACTAAATACAATGACAAAGTTCATTGAAAGATATCAGCTAACTGAATTATATCTGTGTTCAACGTCTGCTCATTGGTGAAAGCTAGCGAGAGTTTGAAAATGATGCACCAGGAATGCCATTCAAAATCCCTGGAAATGAAATCTTAAAGTCTCTGCAATAGAAAAGGAACTTATAATTCTCTCCCTGTCTATCCTGTGTCTTGAAGATGTATTTGGTAATCCTGTTCAGAAACACTTTTTGTTATACTAGGTGCAATGGTCCTGCTATCCTTGCAGCAGTGACTACATTATGTATTCAGAAAAAGGAGGTTAAAAAATTAGATCACTGTTAGAGCTGCAGGCCTGTAAAAACTCTGACCAATCCGCACCGGATTATAAGGAACACTAAATATTATTCCCAAGTGTGTAATATCTTTCCGCCCCTTAACGTACACAGCTCTCTCCTGAAAGGGAGAGCTATCCATCTCTGTTGGGAGGACAGAGTAGTTGGACTACACTGTTTCTAACATAACGCCAAAATAAACTTCACTTTTATATTGAATTAACTTACTTGGTTTATTGTTGTTAGCGTGTACTCCGGGTGCGGGCTGCCTTACATGAATGCACAGACATCATATACGTAGACGCGTCATAGGGCGCAGGTTCGCACGTCAACGTCACCGCCATATTGTATGTGGCAGAAAAAAGTTAAGTTCTGTTATTGTGAACGTGAATCAGAGACGATGCCTCATTCCTGTGCTGCAATAAATACATACACACACACACACACACACACACACACACACACACACACACACACACACACATATATATATATATATATATATTTGTGTGTGTATATGTTATGAGGATCGATTTGTTAAATCTAAACATTGTTGTCTTCATTATTTCATAAAACCGTGTCACTTGTGAACCTTTAGGAACAGACTTTTTGGGTGAGTATTAAAGAGGTAAAATTAATAAAATGAGAGAAAAAAGTCCTAGGTCAATAAAGTAAAAATAAACAAACAAACACAAAAGTGATAATGTTATGATAAAAACATCATATCATGAGAATTAAGGGGGAACATTTCCAGAATACACACAGTTTGCAGAATTATTTTACTCCTGGAGTAATAGGGCCAGGTTAGATTATTTTAAATATTTTTATTCTTTAGGAGAATAAATTCAGGAGAATGAAGTTAAAGGGATACGAAAATAAACTTGTAATATTACAAAAAAAAATACTATGAATACAAAGTATATTCAGAGATTAAAGTCCCTCTGATACTGTTTAAGTGACTGAGTAACTGCAGATTTGCCACATTTAAGATGGCGGACGCTCTGACGCATCGCAGCATAGGCAGAACCCGCCCAATGACGCGTCTACTCTTATATTATGTCTATGACATGAATGCACTTCTAGTTTAGACATTACAGTCAGGCAGTCTTATAAACAGCTAAAGGGTCCGATAAGGTAGTGACACAGTGTACCATAATACTTTGAATATCCACTGAATGGAGTGCCTTTCTTGCTAACCAAAGTCATACTGACACATTTTTACAGATTTTTGAGCACATTGTACCACATAAATTGCAGTATACACAACAGTAATTATATATAAGGTGCACTGGATTATAAGGCTCACCATCAATTTTTGAGAAAATTTAAGGATTTTAAGTGCACGTTATAGTCCGAAAAATATGGTAAATTTTAAAGTAAAAAAAAGCAGATAGTCACTTTATAGACCAATGTAAAACAATTGCATGAATGTACCAAACAGTTCCTGAGTAGTAAAAGCGTGTTCAAATAGTCATTATCACAAATTGAAATGTTCAAGTTAAAGAACTGTGCAGTTTGCATGGATGTCCAACCATACACTCCCACAAAAGCTAAGTGTGCATAACGACATTTGCATGTTGGAATTAATTAATTGGATCAAGAACCTCTCGAACCAGAAGTACATTTGTAAACATGTAAACAGACTTTCAACTGGCCTGGTGTTTTTTTTTTTTTCCACCAAGAAACAAAAGTCTGCATAGGTTTGGGAAATAAGCTTTTTTAAGTCTATAAGTTTCTGATTTAATGCTCTTGAATCGTTTACCTGATAAAAGTTGGACAAACAGTGGATTTCCCAGGTGAGTGGGATCTGTGAAAATACTGAAAACCTGGCTCTTTTCTGGACATGTGCAGCATAAACACTGTCCAGATCTTGTGCTGACCTCACAACCTGTGCTAAATCCTTCCTCTCCTGAACAGCTCTCATACCACATTGTCACGCTGAGACGCAGGAGGCCTTCAAATGTGGTTCTATACTGGTTTTTGAGCATTTAAGTAGAAATTCCAGTGTTTGTCGGTTTTCTGAGAAAGAAGAGCTGTTGTTGGGCCTTCTTCACCAGGTGGTTGGGGTTCTCAGTCCAGGAGAGGTTAGAGGAGATAAGAATGCACAGGAACCTTATCCACTCACTCCAACCACATCCCCACGTCTTCCTGAACCTCCTGTAGTCCACCATGACCCCCTTGGTCTTTCTGTTATTCAAGGCAAGACTGTTCCTGGAGCACCACTGTGCCACATTCCCTTCTCTATAGTGAATCTCATCATTGTTGGATTTGAGACCCACCACATCGGTGTCATCCTTCCAGTTAATGGGGAGTTTTTCTTCCCACTGTCGCTTCATGCTTGCTCAGTATGAGGGATTGCAGCAAAGCCATGTACAATGCAGACGACTGTCCCTGTGGCTCTACGCTTTCCCAGGAGTGAATGCTGCTTGTCGGGACTTTGATGCAATCAACTGGTTTCCTTATATAGGACATTTTTGACCAATCTGTATAATCTGACCCAATCTGTATAATATGATTGAACTTGACTTTGTAAAGTGCCTTGAGGTGACATGTTTCATGAATTGGAGCTATATAAACAAAATTGAATTGAATTGAATTGAATTGAATCTGCAATCTTCACCGCCGTGCTAGTGGGATGGACAGCAGAGCAGTTGAGTGAAGAGGGTGAAGAGGGAAGGGCTGAGGACACAACCCTGTGGCATGCCAGTGTTGACAATCAGTGGGGCAGATGTAAGTTTTCCTATCCTCACCACCTTGGGCCTGTTGGTGAAACAGTCACTGAACCAGGAGCAGTTTGCTTGTCCCATACATTTGATGGTGTTAATGGTTATAACCTGTCAAAATGTTCAAAGGGCCAGCAGCTCTGAATATGTTTGCAGTTTATCTATAGAAGCACCTGTAAAAAAATTTGTTTTAATTGAACTTTTTAAAATATTTGACGATCATCAGACTCAACTATGAACTTTTAATACATACTATATCTTTATTCAGAGCCTATGGGAGAGAGGGTCAACCAGCAATGTCACTACCCATCATTATGTGTATCATGGCAAAATGCTTTTTGAAGATCTTCAAAGTACAATATTTTTTTTACAACTATCACTATCTTGAATTTTAATGAACTTAACCTCAAAAACAGCAACGCAGGAATACAGTAAGAATCTCTTTTTGTCATCTTTATCTTTGATTATTTGCCTTCCCCATTACACGCACTCTCTAATAACTCCTGATTTTTCAGCACCTGTTTGTTGCACTCCTATGGTCAGATGGACAGGTGGAAGGCTGCTTCTTCCCTGATGACTGTCATCATCATTGTCTGTGTCTCCAACCGATATTGACGAGCCAAAAAGGCAGCGAGCCAGGAAGCCAGGAAGCAGGACTGGAAGCAAATGCAAATTGCCCTGTGCCCCATGCTCAAGACCAACTGTTAAACTGAAAACATGCAAATATGTAAGATATGTAAAACAACATGGGGCAGCAAAAGGCAAGAAATAGGCAAGATTTAAACAAATGGCTACATTAGCATCAGTTACAAACAAATTATAACCTAATGGATTTACTTATTAAGAGTGATACACTAACTGCCGATACATTTTGTCACTAATTTCACATTTCAGGAGTAAGAACAGCATTGACAATATTTCTATCTAGCATTTCTGCAATGAGCAATCATTATTTTTGTTATGAGGAGAACTGACGTCATGTCTCTGTGTAAGAGAGGAGTTGCTGTAAAGCAGTATTTTACCATCTTCAAGAGAAAATGATTACAGAGTTGACATTTTATGCAGATTTTGCCATCTTGTACTTGCAGTTAGCACTTGCATTACTTCAATAGGTGACTCTGGGTGTATTCTCAAGCAAACTAAGATCATTACCCTAACTTTGAGGTTTGAAAAGTGCAGCGACATTTCAAAATCCGGTATGTTCCAAGCATTGAAAGCTCAAGAGAAAAAAAGAGCACCTTTGCAGTAATACATTCAGCATTCCTGTTATCTGCTGAAAAAACTTGCTCCCACACACACACACACACACACTCCCTTATAGCCTAAATGAATTGCAGACATGGCTCGACATAAAAAAATCTGTTTCCTTTAATGTAGCATGTTAATTCTACGGACTTCCCTGGAATTCATTTTAAAGACCTTGCCAACACAGAAAATAGCCACCTTTGACTCTTTTTGATTAAAAAAAAAATCAGATTTTTGTCTATGAGTAAATCTTCTGAGTCTAATAATCTGCTGATTTCTAAGGCTCATTCAGGAAAGTCACCCAGATCAGTTTAGGTATTTTTCATAGGAGGACAAAGGCAGCCAGTAGATTAAACAAAACCAGAACAGTCCTAAGAACAAATTTGTTGGAAGCGATGCTCCGGATGGTGTACAGTATAAGCAACAAGGTGCACTTCAACAAAAATGCTCACTGGGGGCACATTAATATCGTTTGGCAAACTGGTGTCTGCCTTCAAACCAAAAACATGAGTTGATCAATGATAATTTCAACAACGACTAAAGCAATCCACCCAGAGCAGCATGAAGAGGGAGCATTTTTATTGATCATACTCACATTTTTAATTAAACAAATAGGGCCTACAAAAATAGCTGTTTTTCCTGTTGTTTCAACATAGGCCATGGAAGCATAAACCTTTGTACCTGAATTTGATGGCTGCTTTCCCATGTCTATTTTTAAGCTAAAGAACACCATTACAAATATTTTTGATGCCCTCCTGCTGTTAGCAGGTTACCCAGTACTTAAAATTGAGCCGAGGCAATGTAAGACCACATGCTTGAGAGAGCAGCATTTAAAGCACGGATTTACAAATGTTGCAAAACAAAGGCAAAATTATAACAGGCCTATTTTAAAACAGTTTTTAAGTCTGTTATGTTAGCGGTTAGCCCATAACTAAAAAGGCAGTCTCTGTGTGCATTATCTTGAGGATGTATATTGTTTGTATAAATTTCAGACTTCTGAACGGCTGCCAACATTTCCAAATCCAGCTTGTTCAATGGCAGACAGAAGTCGAAACCTTGAATAGATAAAATGGAGCAACTTTGCTGTACTTTGTTCAGCAGTTCTTTTATTCGCTGAAGCCTGAATGAATCACATACACAGCTTTATACATATCTGTGCTCCCTTGACAACATACTAAAACTAAAAATAGCCACTGTGCGTCTTCTTCAATCAGTGACAGCATCCACACTAAATAATGTTATTATTGTGACTTGATTACAATCACATATGGTTTGTTCACTCATCAGAAAAAAGATTTTGAGTTTCTGTCCAAAAGGATCGCCTTTCTCAGGGAATGTCTGTTTGGACATCCCTGCAATTTGCACAGTTCTGTAACTTGATCAATTCTCTTGTTACTGAAACGTGCTTTATAAATAAATTTGCTTCACATTGCCTTAAATTTCTTGCTCAGTATTTTACTGTGTCCATGAGTGCATCAAACAAGGGAGCATTCATGTGATGCCCTCATGCAACTACACCGTCATCTATATAATCTGTAAAGGGACTAATATCTGACTTTTTGACACAAAAGTAAGTCTTGTTAGATGCTTAGGACTATTTGCATGCTTTAAGCTTCACAGGAAGGGTTGCTGGTCAGTGCAATCAACTGAATTCCAAAAAAGAAAAAGCTTTAGAGAGATTATGTTTTGTTGTGCATGCGTGATATGTTTAATCTGTAAGCATTCTGAGCCGGTATCTGTCTCATCAAAAATGTCATTATGGTAACACATAATGACGGTAAAGGTTCTTGATTGTTTCAAGGCCAATCACGCTACAAATTGTCTTTCATCCGTCAACGGAATATTCCGTATTATTTTTCGTGGTTGCAGGGTTGGGGAAATGGATGGGCTGTTGGAGCTTTTCCTCACGGTCAACAGCCGAGATCTGAGCTACAACCTGGACAGAGCAGTCAAGAGAGTATTTTTTATTGCTTAACATCAGACTGCGCATGAATAAGAAAGAAAGCTCATCAAAGCCTTAAAAGGCAAACAACAAAAAGTAAAGATGACCTTTTTTGACTAGCTGTTGTCCTGGCCTTAAAAGTGTTATGGCAGTGACACATCATACCTACAAGTAAAATCAGTCAAGAGCCACACGTGGTTCTTTGGCCCTGCCACTGTGGCTCCTATAAAAGCAGAAACCTTTTTAATTATAAAGGCAATAAGAAAGAGTTATTTTAGCACCGCATCTGTAATTTTTTTAATTAAAATCTGCATTGAATATCTAAAGCAGAAGGACACCAAGTCACAAAGTTTTTAAAAGCAATCTAATGTTTTTGAGCTTCACACTTCCTCATTTTTCGGCCTATGCGTCGCTCTGGAATGTAAGCCGCATCAGTCGAAAAACAAAAAAAACCACACATTACAAAGACAAAAAAAACATTTATAAGTCGCACCGGACTATTAAGTCGCATTTATTTAGAAATATATTTCACAAAATCCAAGATTAAAAGATGACATTTAATCTGGTATGGCAATTTATTAAATTACACAATTGCCTCCACAACACGCTGAATAACATGGAACATACCCGGAGGTTGAATGGGGTAAATTAGCATAACAAGTCAGCAACTCCAACTAGCAAGGAACTTGCTACCAGTTCACCAGCAAGGTGCTGAAGTTACCAACAAGGTTCTCGCCAGCGCATTTCAACGTAATGGGCTTTTATGCAGAAAGTTGTCAAAATGACACGGAAATTAGTCTGTGAGGGTTACAGTGCTACGTCCCAAGCTAACAGTACAACACAGATGTTTGAGAACAACATAGAAAGGTCAGTAAAGCTCTTGAACGTGCATCAGCAAGGCTCCAAGGCTTACCAATTTTGTGAATCTGCACTTTTTAATTCTTGGACAATTTTGTAGTCAATGCTCAAGGATGCTGAACCTACAAGTAGAAAATCAAACTGTCTGGTAGTTCACTGGAACACACTGTGACCAGGAGAGGAGTGGGGTGTGAGGTAGCTGCTTTAGATTTAAAGAAACAGCACGACTTGCTCTCAGACACACCTGAGAAGAGGGGTAAAAAGGGGGAGCATGGGGGTAAATTAACGTGGTATTCAGACCAAAGCATTGCAGTTCTACTTTATATAGACTACAACTGAATTATTTAAGTGTGAAATTGAAGAACTGAAAAGCATGCTATGTCCCCTTTAAGGATATGTAGTAAACAGATGTTCACAGATACTTTCAGTGTCAATCTGACTGAGCTTGGGGATGAAAGTACTGATTAAAACACAAGCTATAGCCGAAGTTATGTAAAACCATGCATCCACAGAACTAGAGCATGAACATTGCTCCACGACATTATTTTAATTTCGGTTCATAAAAATATGGCCTTAGATTAAACTTGAAGAGAAAAATGTAATTATTTACAATCATAATTAAACCTTTCACAGCATAAAGATTAATATAATCCTGGGCAGAAAAAACTGAAATATCACTCTGTAAAGTACCTTTATTACTGTTTCTGCAGAATCCACATGTGCTCATTTGGATCTGCTTGCATGTAGATTCTTTTTATGAATGCTTTTACTGCACGGACTACAAGACAGATGACAGAAGTAAACATCAAACCTTTCCTCAGATGGTCGCCTGTGTAACACAGCCACGGTGATCTTGGTGAATATTAAACACGTGTTTTAAAATGTGACACAGTAAGTTATGTAGTGAGGAACAAAGAGAGACATGTGAAGGAATGAAGGGGGTGGGGGGTGGGGGGGCTGAGAGAGGCAGATGAGACTGAGAAATGACGGGAACGAGCAAGGATGAGAGAGAGGGGGATTCAGGCTTCAGTGCTTTTCCTCCAGGTGTCTTTGGCCTGCATGATTTCATCTGCGCGGCCATAATAAACTTCCTTAATGAAATAAGTAATTAACATATTATAATTGTGCAGCGGATGATTTTGACAGAGATCATTTTCCATATCTAATGCTATGCTAATTTAATCTGTTCCCCTCCTCTGCCCGACACGACCCTTTCTATGATTAAGTTTCATGGCATCTCACTTTCGCTTTTCCTCACCTCTTCCCTTTTTTCTCCCCCCCGCCTCCCCCACCACCCTTCACCTTCACCCATCCGTTCTCTGCTTTTACTTCCTTTCCCCGTCTCCCCCTCTCCAGTGATGGATTGACTCCTCGGCAGAGGTTCAGGGCCTTGTTGTTGTGGAGTTGCAGGCAGAGGGACGTGCACAGATGGCGGGGGAACTGGAGGCTGGGGGTGGAGGCCTGGATCTGTATGTGTGGTCTGATCTCTCTCTCTCTCTCTCCCTCTCATTCTCTCTGTCTCTCCATCTCCATCTCTCTCTCTCTCCAACCTCCGCCTTCACTGCATGGAAAAAAATAGGAGAACATGGAGCAGGAAGTGTAGGAGGTGGGGGAAACAGCGCTGATTGAAATATAGCCATAGGCTGGTGGTCATGTGGAGTTTTCTGGGCTTGAGTAAAGTATCCTGTACTTACAGTTTGGAACGAGCCCACCGATGTCCAGTGAATGCAGCTTCAAGTGAGACTAAAATAAAAAAGAGTTATACCTAAACTAGGGAAAAAACGCATCTTGAATGACATATAAAATGCAAATATTTAATGTATTATCATTTATTAAATGGGTGCATCCATTTTCAGGTCATGAAAAAATCGAGTTGTGTTTGGTAATATTGAAGTTTTTTTATTTTATTTATTTTTTATTTCATCATCAATAGAAAACAATTTGGAAGAGCCACTTTTTTTCAGCAGATGGTTGCAATTGTTTTCCACACTGATTTATTTTAAGCCATCCCTCAACCGACGGGTTTCTCACTGTAAGTGGCCACAGGATCTCTTACATGCCTGGGATGAAGTGAAGCACGAGGTATGCAGTTGGCAGCACGTTCTGAAATTGCTATATGTCAGTCAGAGAGACTGTTCAATGCCAGATGTGTTACCACTGACATGATATATAGGAAAGACAACCTTTAATTTGTGTTCATTTGTGCATTGCTGCTGTGGGCAATGACTTTGTGTACACATATCAATAAATCTGTATATATAATTATTTTTAAAGTAAGTGCAGAAGATCTGGTGAACTTTGGCGACTGCTTTTAGAATCAATGTTGGTTTCCAACTTTCATCCTAATAAAATACTGAAGTGTAACGTAGTATGAAGGATATGACGGAGTACTTGTAACACGTTCTCCATCATTAAATTCTCAGTTTTCCAAGTACTACCATACTCATAGCATTTCAAAACAGGTTAAAAACTTGGAAAGAGAATAAGATGCTTTTGTTTAGTGGCACTGAGTTTGAAAAGTGTGGTTTAAATGTAATCTATATGAAACCATTAAAACGATCTGGTTTCAAGCTGGAAAAATGAACATAAAGGTACAAAATTGGAATTTCAAGTACAAAAGTCGTAATTTTCTCACCAACCCCTACCTCAGTCTCCACTGTGACTTCCCTGCATATAAAACTTTTTTTTATTTTTTATTTTTTTTTTACTGTTCTTCCAATTTACAACTCATGAAATAATTTACACACACACACAGTATTTCCTTTAGTCAACATCCTACTAGGCTGGTTAACTGTGCAAAATGCTGAAAACTTGGAACTTTGTCATTTTGGGGTTGATCTCATTCCATGATTCAGGTTCTGATTTCATTTGGAAATGTAACACCGCCTCAGTGCCCACCAGCACTGGTCACTGTGGTCCACTCCAGTTTGTACTAGAATCTCTTGAATATTTAGCAACTAATGTTCTCTTTCAAGAAGGTCTTGATAACGCAAAGATCCAGATGCTTGAAGAATGGATCTTTTTGACTGTTAATGTCCATCAACACCACAGGTCATTTCTTCTCTTTTGTAACTCAGTTGGAGAACCATGGCTGTAGATGGGGAATCCTGTGAGCTTGTCATCTGTTGTGTTCATTTATTGTCTGTGATCTCCTGAATCCTGTTCAGGATCTTGGAGGGTGGGTGTGAACCTTATCCTAGCACTTATTGAATTATAGGCCATGTAAAAAAAAATTTTGTCAATTTTTGTCCCAGAGAAAAACTCCACACATGCAACCCTATGGGAGATTTAGAGCTGACATTTTGCCTAACAAGTTTGGTTTTGGAATGTTTGAACTGAGGGTGTATGCAAAAACGAAAACTAAAATGCCCCAGCTTTGAACCTGTGACTTTCCAACTGTGAGGCAACAACTAACCACTGTGTCCATGTGCATCTCTAGTTCAGTTGAATATGGTTTATTCATGTACTATAAATGTTGAAATCCATATTAAAACACTTAATTTATTTTATTATGGAGCAAGCTTCCTACTTTGAGTTCAACAACAGAAGAACTTTTTATACTGAGATTAACATTAGAAGTGCACCGATCACTCTTTTCCTGACCGCAAATGATTTTCGTTTTCTTCTTAGGTCTGACCTGGAGTTCCAACTTTGACTGAATCCGATTATTTCTTCTCAGGACTATAACAGATAAAAAAGACAATGTACTAATTACAATTTTATACCTTAAAGAACAAGTTTGATTTTCATGAAACTCAAAAAGAGCATCAAAGCAAAGTACACGTTGTATGTTGATACATTTACACACCAAAATCTGTGGGAGTTCTTAGTTTTGATGCATTTAAATGATATCACAAAAAATATCAGCGTTTTATATAATTTGCAGATCACCACTCAGAGGCAATCAAGGGAAAATTGACCTATTCTGATTTCCAGCCGATTGATTGGTGTATGCTCATCAATTAACTCCTTTGATTGGAACTGGCCATGGGGATATTTTCACATAAGAGAGAGAGTTTTGTCCCTAAAAGAGGCAGTTTCTTCCATGAATGGGCTTAAAAGAGCCAAAGAGTCAGGAAGTGGGCATTTGAAGTAAGCTGAGAGACAAAAAATCTACTTTACATTCATTAACTGATTAGCAAGCTAAGAAATAAACAGTTTTGAATCCTCATAATTTGATATTTAGGTGTCAAAGTGTGAGGTTGTTTAGGGATTGTAATTGGTATTAAAACATGTGAACAGCTGGACTTAGTCTAATCGCTGTTATTGAGACAAACATTTTTGCCAACTCGTACAGTGACAGAGTTTGAGTTAACCATTCACAAAAACAGAGGCACTTTTTTCCACTTATGCAACTGATCTTTTCATTCATTGGTGCTTCCTAACACTAAATATGAACATGTTAGCATAGTTAGAGCGTGCTTTGATTAGCTTTAATCAGAAGCACAGCTGGAAAAAGTACATTTCAGTAACTTATGGAAAAGAAAAAGTTAGGACAGCTCAGGATCAGGTTTTTATGCTCAAATATCTGCAGCATGGTTAACTAATGACTGCTGTCATCATCGTAATCTGGAATCTAAGCCAACTGGGAAGGAAGACGGTCACTGAAAGGATATCGGAAGTCATCTCTTGTTATAATGTGTTAGACGAGCAAGACGTTTCTGTATTTGTTGATTCATTAAATACTTCAAAGATTTAGATGTGGACTGTGTTTTACCAGAGTTTCTAAGTACCAAAGTCATAGAGTTTCCATGAGACACGGTTGGCAAGCTGAACTCTGGGAAAACACTGTGATCCTTGATGTTCCACACTGTTTCTGACAGAAAACAGCAAGCGATGGAAGGAGGCGCTTGAATGAGACGAAGGGTCGGATGTGAAGAGTGGGAGGCAAGGGACGAATGAAAGCAGCCAGCTGTGGTTTGATCCTTCCCATGTGATGGCAGGACCCTCTTCTCTCACTCCATTTCTTTAACTCTCTCAGTCCCTAAAGTCTTTCCATCCGCTGGCTTTCCAGAGCAGAAGGAGCTATCCTCTGGGGACCCTCCAGCTTCTGTCACCCATGAAATGATGCACACAGCACAACCCAGTGCAAAGCCCCCACCGCCACCACATTACACACTAATGCCCGCTTTCCTTTTCCCCAACTCCACAACTTAAAGTACACAAAAAAGAGAATTCCCACCCTACACCACAGGAATAAAAAAATACTCTCTGTTGTTTTCTGCCTCCGGGATTACGGTCTGGAAATTGTAATTGAGGAAGACCTTGTTGTTTTGAGTTCTGAATAATTTTTCATGTTGTCTGATCCCTAGATTTGGTTAGAAATATACCATTTCTTGAAAAGTCAACAACCTCACATAAATATTTTAATTCGTTTTTTTTCTGTCTATAGTGCTTATGGTTTACAGCTAATGAGAGCACAAATTCAGTTCCTCTGAAAATGTTTATATTATGTAAAACCATTGAAAAATTATTTTTATCAAGACAGTATATGTTATAGTGAAGTCATTGCCTTGACTTCAGTCAGTCACTTGACGGTCTGATCATAATAAAGGATAAGCCACAAAAAAGTAATTGCTGAAGAACCTGGCTGTTCACAGAGTTCTGTATCTGAGCATATTTACAGAAGGTTGAGTGGAAGGAGAAAGTGGCATAAAAAGTGAAGCATATTAAACAGGGATAACTGCAGTGTTAGGAGGGTTGTGAAGCAAAGCTCATTTAAGAGTTTGGAGAAGATGCACAAGAATGGGCCACAACTGTCAGAAGCCTCTCACCGGTGGAAAATGATTAAAGTCTCGCTCAGTGGCCCAAGGTCCTTTTTCAGGTGCATTTTTAGATCTTCGTGCTTCCCTCTGTAAACCAGCCCTAATGAGCTGTACTTAACTGGCAAGCTTTTTTTCTAATTTAAATCCTTTTTTATTTTGCTCTATGGGATATTTGAATATTTTGGATAAACTGGGTCTCAGGTTTTCCTTAACTGTACAGCACATTCATCAAAATAAAAAAAAAATAGACACTTGAAACATATCCTTCTGTTTATAATGTAAAACATAAAAGTTTCACTTTTGAATCTGAATTACTGATTTTATATAGATGCAACCGCATGGCGGCAGAAAACCTTTTCTTTCTGTTCACGGTCAGAAAAGGAGCCACCAAGAAGGGAGGAGTGAACAGAAAAGAGCGGTTAATCATGTAAAGGCTGTATTTTGTTAAACTATTTTAAATTTCCTAAACACAAAGCACAGGGACAACAGAGAAATAGTGTAGTGATTGAGGCAGTGTCGGTTTGTATTAACAGCTGTGTATGTGTGTGTGTGTGTGTGTGTGTTGTAGTTACATTTTTGGCTAATTTTACTAGTAAAGTGAGGACCTTTTTTGGTTCTCATTTTTTCAGGGCTAGGGGTAAGATTTAGCACTAAGGTTAGGGTTGGGTTTAGGTACATACTGGTAAAGGTCAGGGTTAGGCCATAGAAAGGCTCGAAAAAGAAAGGAAGTCAATGAAAGTCAAGGCACAGTCCTCACTTTGTATCTTAAACAAGGGTGTGTGTGTTTGTGTGTCTCGCTCTGTGTGTGTGTGTGTGTGTGTGTGTGTGTGTGTGTGTGTGTGTGTGTGTGTGTGTGTGTGTGAGACAGAATATGTGTCAGACAGCGAGGTCAGGTGGGGCAAACAGAGGATGAGTAATGTGAACGAGCGCAGATGTGAACATGGCCAGCAACAATGAATGAGTGACAGGACACATGCCACTCGATAATGAGAGGTTCACACCTGCACCTTACCCTCTTCTTTCCAATACCATGAACCCCCCACAACATCCAGAGTAACGGACCTCTATCCTTGGAGCTCCAAATGAAGGTTAAAACCTTTCCCAATGACAACTCGTCCACTCTGGCCGAGGCATGGCGATAATAACGAGACATGTAGCAGAGTGCAGTTTGGAGCACTGAGTTGGCTGTTTTACAAGACTGGAAAGGTCAAAGTTTTAAACATAAATAATGAGGATGCTAAAAAATTCAAGTCCATCCTGTGACTGAAACATTTTTAAAAAGGTGTAAATATTTGTTTGTTTTTAACCAAATGAATAATCCAAAAGTGAACCATCTATCAGGATTGTTAGACAGTTCGTGTGAGTGGTGGGTTTATTGTATTTTTAACTGTTTACATTTTTTTTTACTTTGGAAGAAGAATGAAAAGAATGGAGGAATTATATTATTAGTTCACCTTATTTATGTTGTGCCAATTCACAACAAAACCTCTACACATTTTGAAAGGTAAACAGCTCCATTTTCTATCCAATTACAGAACCAATCAATAAAGTTAGATTTGGAGTAGAATTCTGATTCCATATGTTCTAATTTAATACATTTTTAAGCAAATTTAGGCAAAACAGAACATTGTAGTAAAAGTTCTAGACTTAAGGAGTCCAGCAAACTACATCAGGTTATTAGTCTCAATTTTTCTGAAATTTTGGAAGTCAATAAATTGCAAATTACCAGCAAGGGCTTCAATTACAATATCTGGAATTACCAAGAAATCTCAGATTTGGGAAATAAAAAAATAAAAAAAATAAAAATTATATAGATAGATAGATAGATAGATAGATAGATAGATAGATAGATAGATAGATAGATAGATAGATAGATAGATAGATAGATAGATAGATAGATATCAACATTTCTTTGGGGAAAAAGGGACAAAAAACATTTTAGTTGACCATAAATAACAGCTTTGTGACTCTTGAAAACACAAAAACAAACATATTCTAACCTCTTTCTCTACTGTCTTACTTCATATTTTCTCATGGATGATGTGACAATCTGTGATATCTTGCTTACTTTTCTAAAGTCCCTTTGTGTCTAGATATTATTACTTCCTATCTTTACGTAGGTGGTATCCATCCTTCCATGTTAAATCTGCCCCCCCATTCCTCAGTGATTGTCTATACTCTCTCCACCTGCGCCCAAGGCTGCATACTTGCATCATCCATGTGGGTTTCCATCATGTAGTGACGTTGGAGTCAAAGGCTGTCTGACATCGGTACAGCAGTCCAAAGCTAATTTCTTCCCTACGATAGAGCTCTAACCGCTGACCCTGTGAAAGGAGCTAGGAACTAGTATTAAGGGTTTTTGGATGGAGCCTGTGTCTGCAGGTTGGGGTGTGTTGGTGTATATCTCTCACCTCCTCTCTGCAGAGTGTGACTGGCAGGTGTGTTCCCACAGCTGCCGCTCATAGAACTAATCAGGAGGAGCCTAAAAGGAGCAGGAAACCAAGGGAAAGACACGTGATTGTAAGCTCCTTCAGTACGGTAATCTGGCCTACATTTGCAAGGGTTCATCGTTTTTGTCATGTCTATTCTTACACGAGTCTTTTTCTCCTTCACCAGGATCCTGTCCAGGCTCAAGCTGGAGCTTCTTTGGCCTGGTGATCAGTTCCTAGCTCTGTGGCTTGGAGGGGATCACCTCTGTTTATCTCATGCAACTTATCTCCCGCTCACCTGCCTGCCCGTTCTTTGACGCCAGCTGCTTCACTCCTTCCTGGAAACAACAAAGAGACTTCCTATACCAACCAGACCCCAAGCACTATTGTCTGTCAACTGCAGTCTCCATGGATTGCTCTGCAAGATTTCTCTGTTGTCAGCTGTTCAAACTATTAACCACTTCCTCTTCCTCTGTGCCCAGACAGACCCCCACAGAGAACTGCTATTCTCTCTAATTGTTGCTTGCCCCAGAGTCAGTTATCTATCAAACATGACAGTCCAGAAATCTGCCTGATGAGCCTCCAAAGGAAAATAAAAAGTCAAATCTTTAAACCGAAATGTTTTTTAGCTGAAACCGAAATATTTGTATCCATGCTTCTCCTGAAGGAACGGGTTTTACTGGAACTAAGTGGTAAGTACACCTTTATTTATATAGATAGATATATAAATACATACATATATATACATATATATATATATATATATATATATATATATATATATATATATATATATATATATATATATATATATATATATATATATACAGACATCTGTAGCAACTGACTACAGAAAGTCGGTGAACTATGCACACTATGCAGGTCTGCATTTGCTGCCCCTGCTCCATCAGTTTCCATGGTCTACCACTTCATGGCTGAGTTGCTAGCATTCCCAGTTGCTTCCATTTTGTTATAATACCACTGACACTTGACTGTGAAATATTTAGAAGCGAGACAATCACATGATTGGACCTGTTGCAGGTGGGATCTCATCACAGAATCACACTGGAATTCACTGAGCTCCTGACAGCAACCCATTTCTCACAAATGTTTGTAGGAATAGCCTGCATGCCTGGTGCTTGATTTTATACACCTGAGGCCATGGTAGTGATTGGAACACCTGAGTTTTGATTATTCAGATGATTGAGCAAATAGTTTTGGCAATATAGTCCATAGTAAGATACAATCCACAACCCTTAATTTACAATGCCTTGAAAAGCATTTATAATTTTTGAACTTTTGTGTATTCTTTCATATTTCAACCACAAACTTGAGTGCATTTAAAACTAATACAAGAGTGAACTGTAAGTAAAATAATCCATGGTCTTCAAATTTCCTTTATAGGTTGACGTCTGAAAAATGTGACAGGCATTCATATTGAGTCATGATTTCTCTGATACCCCTAAATGAAATTTAGCACCACCAGTTGCCTTTAGAGGTAATTAATTCCACCTATATGTAACTTAATCAATATACATCCAGCTGTTAAGGAACATTTGTAAATCTCTGTGATGACAGAGGAACGCAGTAGACAGTAGAAAAGCTTTTAAACAGGTTTAGGTTAGAAAACAAAATTCCAAGTTTGGACTGCTCAAAGAACAATATTCAGGTCATCATTTGAAAATCGTTAGGCAATGGCACACCAGACATAACCGCATAATTATACTGATGGGAAAACAATAATAAGAAAAGCAGCCAAGAGACCTATGGTAGACCTGGGGGAGCCACAGAGATCCACAGCTCAGGTGGGAGAATCTGTCAAAGGTTTTGCAACACAGAAATCTGTTCTTTACGGACATTGCAAGGATAACTCTGTTGTCAAAAGGAACCTATGAAAAGTCGGCCACAAGCCATGTAGCAGACATAATGTGGCAAACATATAAAAGAAGGTGATCTGGTCAGATGACACCACCATTAAACCTTGTGTATGCAATATGCCAGGTGTAGCAGAAACCAAACACCACACATCACCATAAACACCCCATTACCAGCTGTGAAACACGGTGGTGGCAGCATCATGCTGCGTGGAGGCATTTCCTACACAGAGAGAGGGGAGCGGGTCAGAGTTCATGGCAATATGGATGGAGTTTATCCGTTTATCAGGTCTACTTCCTATTACTTGATAAATAATGAATCCTCCATAACATTTATTGAAGTGTGCAGGTCTTACAGGAAACACCTAAAAATGTTTAGATACTTTTTAATGGTACTTTACTCTTCATTACTGGAACATTCTTTTAAAATATTATTCCATATATATTATCAATATATATTTGTGTAGATATTAAAGCACTGACTTTGTGGCAAACCTAAATATAATTTTTACCTTACTTTTAATCCCGTCTTTGAAAAGGCCTTGTCTCTGCTCCCTCTCAGAAATCTGTTCTAGTGGGCTGCTTCTCTCCCACTCAGCTCTGACATTCACGAAGAGACCTCAACATCCCTAAATCATCATCAGAATGAGAAAGGAGTCCCAGGGCTAATGCAATGCAGATATGTTGTGTTTTGTGTCGGGCTATGAGAAAGGGAATTTATGTGAGGCGCTCGGCGAGTCAGAATTCATTTCTTGCTCGAGCTTTTGCCCCGCAGTCAAACGTAAACTGACTGCAGACTCAGCTGGCTGACTGAGTGAGGACACACACACAGACATTTGCACGGCACACAAATTTTGCGATGCCTTGCAAAAATATACACACGCGCGCGCGCACGCTCACACACAAACAACTCGCCCGGGAACTCTTGAAGAACCCAACATGTCCATACGCTCATGCTAATGCCAAAAGTTTGTCTCAATATCCTCATTCCTGAGTGACAGGCGACGTGATGGCTGACGATGCTAGCAAGAGTCCACTGTTGAAATGGTCAGTCGTGAGGTCATGAGGGGTCTTGCACTTGGGATAAAAGATGATTTCAGGTGGCAATATGGAAGATGAAAACATTTTTACCGGATGTGTGTTGATCAACATTGCCACTGGCAAGTCTTTTCACAGTAGAGCTTCTGAAACAACTCAAGCTCACAGAGAGGGGAATCAGGCAAACTGAAAAAGAACACAAAACTGACTCTCCTTGACCAGTAGATGAACAACTCCAATAATTTTCTCTGAAAAATAAACAAGCCCTCCACCGGGGGGCCAAAAATGCTCAAAGAACACAGATTTAACCTCTGATTTTGCAGAACACACGTCGGATCAAGGTCTACCAAACGAAGGGCTCAGGCTTCAGACGGCACAGCGTTCTCTGTAAGCGGGCTGAAACATATTCTGGGTGAACCTGGCTGAAAGTGACGGCTACCGGCCCTGTGCGTTTTGTGTTTAATGCGTGCAACGGAGACAGACAGAGAGACGGGGAGAGAGCGCAGGAGACCGGGAGTGATGTACTCTTATCAGTCTTGCCAGTCCTCAGCAGCGGTAGATAAACAGAAGTGTGAAGGGCAGTTGCGCTGCAGGGGGCTGATTGACATGGCTGGCGCCCAAAGAATCAGACACACATGGATGAACACGCACACACACTCGCACTCTTTTTTTGCTTTCTTCACTCGAACAAACATCCGCAGACAGAGGCATCATCGGGGATTGTTAAACATTTAGTATTAATGTAGACCAGGATGACTCAACTAAGCTATACACGTTATTAAATTCCGAATAAATTCACTGAATTTATTCGGTGAATTTATTCGGTTTTATTCGGTTCCTTGTTTTTGAGGAAGCTTTGTTCCTCTGCTTTGATCTAGAGCAGCTCTAAGTTGCCAAGCACAAACACTGCAAGGCCTCAGAAGATGTGTGGGGAAAAGCTTTAACAACGTAACCCGTTAAACATTTAGGCAAAGTTGCATTGCGTTAGGGTTAGGCTTTCATATTGGATCTGTTCCAGGCCTTTGTCCTTTTCCCCTGACGACACATTCTCACACTCACCTCACCACTTGCAGGTGCTCGGTGTACCTTGAATCACCTTTTACTGCACAATGCACCCTATGTATTGTAATTTCTTTTAATGAACCAGACAGAGAACAACTGTACATTTGGATTTCGGTGAAGTAGAAAGTGTCATATGTATTTAATTGTCATTTAATATTTAATTTAATTTAAAAAAAGGATAAAGGCTACTGCCACATTTCTTCACAACCAAACAGCAGGGGGACTTGGTAAGGGAATCCGTGGGCTTTTTTGGTCAACACTGTCTCAGCTGCTCTGTCTCAAATCAAAATCCTTGAGAGCCGATGTCCTGCGACTTTTAGATGCGTCCCTTGCCCTACACACTTGAATGAAATGGCTAAACCACCTCACTAGCTTGCAGTCAAGTTCTGCAGAGATCTGCTGATGAGCTCATATTGGAGCCTGATGTGTTGAAGCAGAGACGGATCTAAAGGTTGCTGGAAGACAGGCCCCCGAGGACTAGAGTTTGACAACAGAGGTCTCCACCGGTTCCATAACCTCTAAGCTGTGGATCTTAGAACTGCACCACAGATTTAGAATTGGTAGTTTATGCAAGAGAATACCCTTTTTTATAGTTTGTATGTTAGTTGACAGCACTGCAGGTACATCCAATTGGATCCAATCAAACCAGAAACCCAGCAGTATCTTGCTCCTACAGTTTACATGTGGTGGGAAGAGCCTGATGCGATCAAATGATACCATAATTGAACTTTTAGGCCTTTATTTGTGTGACAGAACAACTACACTGTAAAATGCAACATTCAGTCTAATTCCAAAAAAGTAAAAAAACCCAATAACAAACAACTGGACTTTTTCCGAAGTTTGAAGACGTTTAGCTTCCCATTCAGAAAGCTTTCTCAATTCAAAATGTCTGGAGTAGTGTGGAGTTCCAAGCTTTGTAGCCTAACTCCACACTACTCCCAACATTTTGAATTGAGAAAGCTTTCTGGATGGGAAGCTAAACGTCTTCGAACTTCGGAAAAAAGTCCAGTTGTTTTGTTTTTTAACTTCTTTGGAATGACCATGACCTGGATGACTGAGAATCTTCACCAGCATTCAGTCTAATTAGAAACTTCAAGTGAGCAGAACATTCTCATCATGCTGTAAACTGTTAGATAAAAAAGCTTGGTAACTTCAAATATTTAAGTTGAGTCCATGCATAAAAAGTATGTTGTACAACTTGGACATACTAACATTTCTTAAGTTCACAAAAAATGTCGAAAGGAAACAACTCAGTCCATTTTCTCTACATTTGATTCATATAATGCTGTTTTTTGCACATTTGACTAAATTGTGCCGAAATCACAGTTCCGCCTGTCGCCCCTATGATGAATTGTGCCACCAGGTTTAAGCCTTTGTTCAGCTTGACCTTGTTACACAGGGGAAAATATGTTTCTTTTGTATTTATTTCAGTTGTTTGTTGTGTTTTTGGCATGCTTGGATTGTTTTTGTTTTTCTTGCTTTCCCCTTTAACACCCAAACACAATGGCTAGGCTGGTTTGACTGAGAGGGCGGAGCTCACTAATTGCACAGCTGCACCCGGTTGTCACCAGAGGCTTATAAAGAGGAGCTTGAAGAGAAGGGCAGGCAGAAGCTTACCCTGCAGGAGAACACACACTGCCGAGCAAAGGAGCAGGGGTGGGATCTGCATGCCAGAACAGACGGCCTAGTACAGAGAATCAGGGCAGAGGGAGCCTCTGCCCGCGCCTGTAAGTAGCACTCTGCTTGGAATAAAGTATTGGTCGGATGAAAGTCCTTCAAGAGGATCTTGAGCAGAGAGGCTGGCGTCTTCCTCCTTGTTTCGATTCAGCTGGGGACCGAAGAAGGTGTGCTGCAGACGGGCGGCCTCCACCAGGGCATCATTTCTAATGGAGCCTCAACCCCTGGTACTAGTTGGTGACTTTTAAACCCTTTATAGGGCACTCAATGAAATACTTAAATTCAAAAATTCAAACTTAGAGTGTTATGGGACAACATAATAAGACTTCATTACATTTGTTACCTTTAAAAAAAAAATTATTTTCATGTCGAAAATCGAGGTCAATGAAGTTACCATATTTGGTAACTTGCCCTTAAGTGGTAAAAAAATCAAGGCCAATGAAGTGATCAAATTTGGTTAATTGCCCTCTAAATGGGAGAAACAAATTACAATACGTATACATAGATAAAATACAGGAAAAACACATATAATGTATTTGAACATTTAACATCACTTTCAGAATATAAAAGTGCTTACAGAAAAACGTGCTGATAACAGAATTGCTCAACAAACCCTCTGAGGAATACAAGTGTCTGTGTTTGTCTCTGTAGCTCCCTTCCCCCTGACAGCCAGTATCCCATCATCACTGTGACGTAGTCACAGGTACCACGAGTGACAGCCTTTTCTCCATATCCTTGATTGTCCTTAGTGGAGGTTTTCCAATTCTGTTTGTCCGTGGCGGTCCCTGTGTACCTACAGTTGTGGATCTCGGAGGTAACGCACTAGCTCCAGGCTGGTGAAAAAGTTATCAGCATAGATGGCTGTGGTGGTGGGAAAGGTCATGGTACTGGCAAGGACAGATACAATCTGGCTGGTTGCACCTAAGCCTTCTTGTTCCGGTTTTAGGGAAACATCATGGGCCTCCAGGGTAGTCTTGCCCTGGTATAGCACAATGTCATGTATGAAGCCATCCCTCAGATGCCTGGCAAACAACTTGAAACCCCACTTGTCTGGCTTGCTTTTAATATATTGCCTCAGGTTGCCAGCTTTCTTCCCTTTGTAGGCAACCATCACTTCATCTAGAGACTCTGTTGGGGGTCTGTGGACTTACGTCTAAAGGCAGTATTTATAAATCTGAACAGTGGTCGATTTTTGAAGAAGCGGTCACTGGTACCACAGATCATGGAGTTGTCATTGAAGTGGATAACCCTTTTCAGCAGCCTGAACCTCTTTGAGGACATTAGTTGGGCAAACTTGAGGGACCCTGGTCTCTATGGCCCAGTAGTCATCAACAGACGGGAGCCTCCACAATACTCATATAGATGAGGATTGCGACAAAAGTAAGTATTTCATTCTCATTGGTCTTGAAAGTGGTGTTGATGTCCTTCTGAGCAGCATATAAGTTGGTTTGGTACGTGATATGCCTGATGATTTGGTCGTCAAAGTACCTTGTAAAGTACTGTGAAAAAGGGACATCAATGTAGTCAGGGGTGGAGTGCTGGTAATTCAGGCAGGGCTGTGTTGTTCAGGTCAACTTTGTGCCAGGTTGTTGGCTTGGCTGCTGACTTACTGGGTTTGCTGGGCCTCGTGGCTTGTGGTGCTGGCTGCTCATTTTCAATCATCATCATTGTCCTCACTGTAACTGTCCGCTGCCACTGTCCTGGAGCACCTCCACTTGCAGGCTGCAAGCGTTTCCTTTTGATGGTGGGGCCCATGTTGCTTGGCCTGGAATGTCCTGATTGTTGGTGGGGTGGGACGAAGTCAGGGTCTGACACATAATCATCTTCATCCTCGTCATAATCATCATCATCACTAATGTCAGGGTGGACTGGCACAACCGCAGTCTCCATCCTCTTGCCATAAAGGTGGATTGGAAGCTAAAAATTAAACATATGCAATAAAACAACTGTCATAACATCATAAACTGACAAAAATCATTCATAATTACTATTCATAAAACTAAAAACACAGTGTTGAAATTTCCCAGAATCACTGTATAGTGTTTATAAAAAAACTTTGCAACCCTAACATAATATGCTAAGTTGTATTGCTTATTTGTAAGAAAAATGCACTGAGTAATGGTTTTGTTAGAATGCATTGGGCACTATGTCCAAAAACGGACATACCAAGTAAAATCTAGTTTTTAGTGAAAAGGGCATATGAATCAAATATGGTGCCTGCATTTTTCATGCTGTATTTTCAATAATTTCAATAAGTCCTCAGCAAACAACTTGTATGTCAACACTAAACACAACTATTCAACAATAAAATGTATGAGTTTCATCAACTTACCATGGTTATTTTTGATGTTTCCTTTGAAAATGTCCAGTGAACCGAGCTGCAAAAGTGAATTTTTCTGACTTTGGAGACAAAGAGAAATTTGACGTGACCGCGGTCTCTACTTATTAGTCCAACTGCACAACAAAGTAACTTATAATGTAGGGTGATCTTTGCTGATTGGCTGGATAAAGATTCCATGATTCTTGAAACTCACTGAGACGGGGGATGGGCACGATAACCAACATGTGGTGGAAATTACCAAAAACAGTCACTTGCACCCATAAAGGGTTAAGACAATTGGTTAATTGCTGTTTTAAAAGGGAAGAAGAAAAGGACTCTTTTATGGTGCACTATTGCTGTGACTGTCCTTCTGTGGAATAAATCATCTTGATTACCGCCTGTCGACCCTATGATGAATTGTGCCACCAGGTTTAAGCCTTTGTTCAGCTTGACCTCGCTTGCCTGATATCCTGCAACGCAAATACTTCCACTAGCCATAAAGCCATAATAATGCATCTGTGATTAGTGTTGTGCCGAGAAGAGAGGTGTGGATAGAGGGTCAAAGGCATGTGGAGGTGCGTTTGACCAGTTTCCCTAATATGGTTGGAGCCAATCAGATTGAATTCACCCAGGTAGAGCCACATATCAGTACTGTATCCAACCCTTTTACTGAGGAGGAAACCTGGGCTGCCATATTTTCTTTTATGTTTTCAGAGAATTTACAAATGCAGCAATATGAACTACATGAAATACTTAACACAGTGATGTCACCACTCCTTTAAGCTAAAAAAATATTCACACCCCTGGCAGAGGTTTTCTTTTACCCAAGACATTTGTCTCTCATATCGGCATCTCTCAAAAGATAAGAGTAGTTTTGGTTTCAACTGTACTTTGATGACTTAAAAAAAAAAAAAAAACGCCTCCATTGTCATTACGTTCTGATCCATGTTAACTAATGCAAACCACACTGCATGCGGGTGTAATAATATACTCCACCTCACTGCAAGTCGCTGCTGAAAACAGGGGCTTAAGCTAAAGGGAAGAAAACCATGGAAAAGCCTGGACTTGAGTGGAACAATTCTTCTGAATATGTTGGCTTGTGTGGACCTATCCTTACATGTGCCACCTGCATGTACTCAGCATGCGGGTCTACACTGGTTTGAACCCTCAAAAACGGTGTTGCACGTGTGTGTTTTAGCGATTAGTGAACAGCATGCCCTCTGGCACCATGCAGTTCAACATCCAAACAGTGAAACCAATACTTTTTTTATGTCACCTGATAACACTGGATCTCTACAGATAGGCACGCATATTAATAACCGCACATGCTCTGCACAATCAGAACCACTTTGTATTATTGGGACGCGCTCCCGCTGAGGCTTTATCTCTGTATGTCCGATGTGTGCATGTCGGTGAGCCATACGCTCTTTCAAAGATACCCTCTTATTCGGCTGGCTTTCCCAAGAGACAAAAGTCCCAATTTCTCTATCGCCTGCAGATACACAGAGAGGGGAGGTGGGTGGAAAAGAGTGAGAGAGTTTCACAAGAGAAAGCCCAGATGCTATCAACCCACTGAGAGTCACCAGGGTCATTGTCATGTGTCAGTCAGTGTAACACAACTCGGCGTGATAAGCCGGCTGATTGCGGCGCTCGGCCAAGACGGGTGACAGCACGATACAGCTCTTTGCCGCCGCTCCTGACGAGACACGAAATTAACCCCCAGCGCTTTTGGCGATAAAACATCTAAAATGGTTTTGGGACCCCAGGGGCTAATGGGAAAAGACGGGGAACTATCAAAATATCAAATGTGCGTGACAAGCGACACAAGGACTAGGTCTGTCAAACACTCGCCTCTCTGAGTGTGATTTAACTTCATTTTCCCGCTAACCCTGGAAGGACCGCGGCTGAGTTTGTTCCTTCTCGAGGAACACGAGGGTTTCATTCGACATTTATTCAGGCAACACGACACCAGGGTGTGAGTTTTAATTAGGTAAATAGCTCGTTGTGAGGAATCAGTTAGAATCTCTTAATGAGGGTCGGCCCAGGCTAATAGCAGCAGCCACTTCTCACAGTGAGGGAATTCTCTTTAAAACAAGTGACGGCAGATCCTCTTGTTTTGCTTAGACTCAATTTTAAAGCGAGACACACAAAAAGGTGTAGCTCTCTATTACTAATTGGTTTGGGGGCCGAGGTATGTCCTTGGTGTAAGTTACACGAAGGACGAGATAGTGAGTGGTGAGAGAAATCTTTTTGTGAGCGTCTCAGTAGGGTGACATGTGAAGGTGACGGGTGTCACCGGTGTCCCTGTAGTCTGAGGGCATGTCTCCGCCTGCTGCTTCTGATGGCAGCCTGACTGACTTATGATCAGGATTCATCATCTTGATTTATGATGAGCCTGCTCGGTCCCTCCTGCAGCCAGGCTGCAGGTGTGTCTCTGGGCTTACAAGTTCTTTTGACAGATACAACAGCTTGCCACAAAAAAAAAAAAAACTAGCAAGAATGTGTGAAGAGAAGGAAGAAGCATACAAGGTTGGTAAAATGTTGTACAAATGAAAATCTAAAAAGTCTGGTAAGCATTTGAGGCAAGACATCTGAGGAGCATTTGGCTTTAGTTACAGCTTTTAGTCTTTTGAGATATTGGGCAACACAGCTCAGACGTTTGGATGTCAACAACAGTTTTCAAGTCTTGGCATAATATGTCAATTGCTTATGGATCTAGATTTTGACTGGGCTATTCTAACCTTAATATCCTTTTAAATAAACCATTCTATTGCAAAGTATAAACTTATATAACATTTTTTAGATGAACTAATTACTCCAAGTCCCTTCGACGCTAGAAGCACATTTACCCATTTATACAGATATCACCTTGGTGGTCAGTGCCTTGCCCAGGACTCATCGACATGTGACAGGGAGGAAGCTGAGATCAAATCTACAAATTCAGAATAGCAAGACAACCACTCTACTGATCCAAAGACACATAATGGTAGCTTTAGATTTATGCTGAGGGTCCCTGCCATAGTGGCAGATCAACCTCTGTCTCAAATTTTTATGTTATCTAACAATTTATTTTTTCTAGCTGTTGAAAATCTTTCCTACAGTATGATACTCCATGTATCCCTTGGTGTGTACAAAGTGCTTTAGTTTCCCAACACACGGTGCTTAGCACATAAGCCAAAAAAAAGTTAAATTTTGCTGTTTTCCCTACACGACTTGTGGCAAGCTGGGGCATCTTATCGCTTTCTCCTTGCCACTGTTTCATTAAGGCCATATTTTTTAAAGAACAGGCTTTCCTGGCTGCATCTCTGATTATTCTTCTCCTTCATCGGCTTGTCAAGTATGTGATGACCAAATTTTGGTAGAATCACAGAT
>NW_023397245.1:0-51119 GCF_011125445.2 Fundulus heteroclitus | reverse complement strand
TAATTGAGCATGGGCAAGAGAAAGAGGGTTAAGAGGTCCTTAGAGAGGGAATTTGTGTAGAATTTGTTTTTGTTACGAATACAGGGATAAAAGTGTTGTCCTTGCTGGAGCCGTTTCTGACTTTGAAAGAGCGTCGCTCTCTCTGCCGCTACAGAGAAAATGATGAGGAAAAATGGCCCTTTACATGAGTCTAGCGACAATATTTACTTTGGGTTCACATTCTGACTCTTTTGTTCCCCTGATGGGAGAGATAAATCATCACGCAGCCGGTGGTATTTTCTACATGGCTTTAACGCCCGGGGCGGCATTCTGTCGAGGAGCAGCGTAAAGACCCCATACTCTAAAATGAACGTCTGATTCACGGATTCTATTTTGACAACGAATTAAAGAGCTATTTTAATATTTTATCTATTTATCTGTTAATCTATCATCATTGTTATTGTTATTTTCTATGTTGAAGATAAATAGTGTTTTAATCCCTCTGTTTTCAAAATCTAAAATACTAAAATACTTTAGACAGCTCAAACCTGGATGTGATAATTCTACATGAAGCAGTAAAATTTGAACCTTTTACTACCCAAATTTATTTTCCATTATGTCAGAAAATCAATTGTGTTTTTGCTGTAAAAGACATTCTCAATCACAAATTATCCAAAATTATCAAAATGTTCTTGTTATTGTTTTTACTTGTGTGGTTTTACTGCTGTGAAAGCTGTGATCCCTAAAACTAAATGCTGTTGTGCACGCATAACAATTCTGATTCTCAGTGAAGTAGAGGTTGTTAATTTGAATATTGCGCATACAAGTGATAGATATCCAGAGACTTAGTTTTCAGATGAACAAAATTTGTCATATATGGGTATAACTGTGACATGATGGGATGCTGATCGGTATGTGTTGAATATGCATTATCAGGCATTAATGCAACTACGCTATCTTTACAGTATGGTTCGAGTGTGGTTTGCAACAGTAATCTACAAGGGTTTAAAGCGTAGTTTAAGAGCAGTAAATGCATTATTCTAGTGTGATTTATTTATTTTTGCATCAGGACCACCTTAGATTGACACAAGTGTGAAAACCCAGAAGGTTAAAGGGTGCAGAAGAACGGGCTCGCCCAGGGCCAATAACTGCGGTAGCTGCCACAGCATGTGGCGCACGTTGGTAGATAAATTAAAAAAAGATCACAACTGCTGCCAGAAGCTTTGAGAAATCACTGGTAATCCCTTAAATCAAGGCACATCAAAGTTTGTTGGAAGAACCGCAGGCGTGTCACAATTCTGAAAATAAAATGCGTTCAGGCTCACTCTCTGATCTAACACCTTATTTCCTTTTTAAACATGCACACACACACACACACACACATATTTATATATATATATATATATAATATATATATATATATATATATATATATATATACATACACACGGTGTCACAGAAGTTTAACACTGTCGCTGATCCCATCACCGTGGGCCTCTTTGAGGCTTTGTCCCAACAAGATACAACCACAGAGCTACCCTGGCTATAAATTCCCAAACTGTTGTAGTCTTTGTCGACGTCTCTTCATTCCTAATCCTAATCTGAGTTTAAAAAGCTACACATGCTGCTGCGTGAAACTCTGTGGGAGTAGAGTCACGGCAAGACTGGGAGAAGGAAGACAGCGGAGGAGCTTTATAATGCTTCGTCTTCATCTACATTGTCCTGTTGTCATTGAGCTGGGGATAACGGCAGCAGATGTCACAGGGTACGACCGATTCTCCCAGGATGGCTTTGACCCTCTTATTTGTCCCTGGGGTTTGGCACAGATGCTGGGAACGGGGGTTACTTCTTCACCACCTGAAGTGCACATGATCTGGGTGGGAGGATATGGATGAATTCCTGCCTTTCCAACCGAAAACACTAAATTTCAAGCGTTTTACATTGGCCATTTTTGTATCTTCTCGGATTTATGTTTTAGCTGTTGTGTTTACTTTTATAATCCATAAACACCAACCTCTTTGAAGTTCGGAAAGGTTCCTGGAAACTTATTTTATGTTTTGAGCGGATTTCAGCCTTTCCTCAGCCTACAAATTTGAAGTAATGTTGATAAAGTCTAAAATGTCCCCAGTCAGACGTTTGTGGGTGTGCTGGGAGGGAAGCCACCGAGGCATATAAAGAGAGCCTCCCCGGGGAGGTGGCCTGCCTCTTTCTCTCTGGAGGCACAGCTCCCAACAGGCTCAGTGCTGATTACAACAGAACAGACAGCTTTATGCTGCTGCTGCAGCTGCACAGTTCAAGGCTATCTTTAAAAGAAGCCCTCTTTGAGGATTGAGCACAGATGTGAGGAACTTCTTCAATCCGATGGCATTTACCATTTAAGTCCGATCAGGGAAAGGGAATAATCAGGATAAAACCAACAGTATTAGAAAAAAATCTGAAGAGGACACATCAGCAGATGTTCATCAAAGTAGAAAAAAAATCCTTTCAATTTCCCAAAAGATCACAATCTTTCTAAATAGAGATTACCACAATAAAAATAAAATTACACTAAAGGAGGATTATATCAAAAAGCTTAACACAATGAATTTCTAGCAAAGCCAAAATAAAATTCCCAATGCACGGACTTAAGCATTTTGAAGAAGTGACAAAAGCTTTCTAAAAAAAAAAGAAAATCCCTTCAATTGTCCTTTCCAAAACTCTGCCTTTTTTGTTGTATGCTGAAGAAAATATATTTACCAAATGTTACGGGTTCAACTCAGAGGTTCACTTTCATGTCACTTGGTTCCAAAAAAAAATTGTACTGAAATGAAGGATGTGTACTAGGTTAGGCCGCAAGTATGAGGAAAAAAGGCAAATAGTTGGCATGACATGTTTCCAGTAACATCGATATTTGAATATATATATATATATATATATATATATATATATATATGTATATATATATATATATATAGTGTGGTTGCACATGTGTATATATAGACACCCATACAGTTGCATATGGTTTAAATATCACCTGATTAAAAGTGTATACCCTAATTAAATGGAAATAAATTCAAGCATAATTCTGAATATAAAGACATTTACTTTAGCAGAGAAAGCCATTTAATGAAATGTAATATCCATATCTCCAATACTTTATAAGCCACTGATGAATACAATATATATGTAATATGTATCTAGGAAAAAAAGCTACTGAAACATAGTAATTTTGCTTCTTCTTTTTTTTTTCCTCTAAAATGCTACTGAAGAAAAAAATGCATTCACTGTAAATGAACTGAGAAGGTGGAGTGCAAGGCTAACAATCGGTATAACTTGTAAAACTGAACTGGATCTTGTGGTATGACTTTACTAAGTGATATTTAGGAAAATGTGTATTTACTTTCGATGAAAAGTAATGCTACACGATGAGAGATTGGTTGGTAGGTTAAGTTTTAAACTGCAGCTCTCTGCGAGTAGAAATAAACAGTTTGTTTGCAGTCACCCCAGTCCTCACCTGGTGCAGGAGGAAAAACAACAAGAAGGTTTGCAGGGCTCTCATCTTCAGCGACTTGACGGTTTTAGGAAAGATGAGCGGCGGTTAAATCCCCTCTGGAAGACTTGGAGAGGAGAAGACACGCATACCGCTGGAACATCACCTGCAAGGAAAGTGGAAAGATTCACCCAAACGCCACAGTTATACGCGGTTTTAGTCGTAGAATTGAAAAGAGGGGAAGAAAAAAAACTTTTCCTTACTGTTCTGCAGATTTACTGATACTTCAAGCTGGAACCATCCCCGTCCAATCCTGCAAAGAGTTCTACAATCCTCTTTAAACGTCCCCGTCTCTCAGGGTGTTGGAATCTCCTCTAATGAGATGTCTTCAAACGGCGACTTAGTTTTCTAAGTTTCAAATCCAAGCGAGCAGTTTTCTTCTGTTTAATCCGGAGCGACGTGAGCTGGAAGTTGCCTCTGTCCGCAGTGGAATGCTACCAACTGAGTTCCGTATCGCCGGCGCCTAGACTGCGGTCGGTCAAGCAGACCGCTCCTTCAGCTCTGCTTGATTCCAGTGCGCAAAATCCTCCGCTGCGCGCCTGGAGACTCCGAGGTCGGCGCGCATCTGCTCAGAGACTCAGCACCTGAAGATCTCCCTCTGAAAGTCTCCCTCCCTCCTTATTTAAGACTTAAGTAAGAGGCTTGATGTCACAGTGGTGCGCGCTTTTCTTTCTCTTTTAACCCTTTAAACGTGAAGAAGGAAAATACCATGCAAGCGATTAAGTTCGAATATTTAGGACAGGACGAATGGAGAATGGGACACGTTCATAGACTTGAGGAGCACGTAGGAATGATCACCGGGAGACGTTAATGAAGGTCCCCAGATAAGGAACAAAACGTATTTAGGTTTTATTTGTGGAATATTTGCATGCCGCGCTTGCAATGTGTACCCCCGAACGGGGCTTTTGGGATATTCCTAATAACAGAGATGGGGAGTAAAACTTTGTCGTTTGGGAAACAGCTGAAGCTGCAGTTCTGAGCATACGGGGAAAAGATAGCAAATGGTTTCGGACAGCATGTTGGTGCGCAAAAAGCTTTAGGTCTCTCTACAGTGGACAAGACGGGACTGGGGGGATTCCTGGAACTTTGGCTCCACCATGTGGTTGCAACAGCGCAACAAAAAATGTACACTAAACAGTTCTTCACGGAATTAGAATATAATTGAACAGTTTAACAGTTTATTATCGAAATTCACAAAGGGAAACACAATGCATAGATTAACAACACACAAAGTGACTTTGTCCAAGACTTTATTTCCGTTTATTCCGAATATTTTCGGCTCAATGGCTTTGAAAACACAAATTTCATGTTTAAGATACATGAGATCAATAGAAAACACAATACCACAATGTAGGGTTGATGTTTAATGCCTGCTAAAAAGATTATTTGCAAAACGTACTTTTAATCTGACAAGCCAGCACCATTGGAACACATATTTGTAATTTACTGAATAAGACATACAGAAGTATTCACTGCAAATGGAAAACTAAAACTTGATTTATGTCCAGTGTCATGGAAACATACTCATAAATCTTTGAAGTAGAAGAGAAATAATACAGGCTATGTGGTACGCAACATGTGGTTTTCAGATTTTTTTTGTATTTTTTATTTTTTTTTAAAACAGTGCATTTCTGTTTTGCCAATCCTCTCAAGTCAAAAGAGTGCAAAAACACTATTTGTACAGCTAACGAAGTACGTTTTGGGGGATATTATGTTAGTATCTTTTGCCAGTTCTATGGAAAATAGTTGAGCTGTGGCCAATTTTTCCTGAGAGTGTCTGTGGAAAAAAAAACAGGTTTACTTCCAGGATTGCCCTCTATTGAGCTTCATTCATCTTTCCCTCACCCTTCCCCATATTATGTTGCTTTTACCACAATTTTAGCCAGTGAATTTGCTGGTAGCACAGTTGGAAGCACTGCTGCTTTGCAGCAAGAAGATCCAGGTGTAATGAATAATGCTGGTGAACCCGATATTAAGCCGGACACAGAGTTATGTTTTTAAAAGGTTTATTGTGAGGATGAATAGTACCAGCTGAGGCAGGCTATAGCAGAACCAGACATGACAGATGAGTAATGGCAGGGATGAGCAGGTGACCAGAAGATGCAGGTAGTGACAGACCAGAACAGGCCATGTGGACCGGGGAACCACCAGAACGTGCAGAGCGAGCCGCTGGAACTCACAAGGAGACAGGCAGACTTTTGCAGCACGCAGAGCCAGACAACTTTAATGGAAGAGTCCAGCTGGCCGAACACACGGGGACTGGTAGAGGAAGGGCAGAGCACAAAAGACGAGAAGAGACGTTCTGGCAGGGATGAGTTGGCTGAGGCGGGTATATATGGACAAGGAAACAGGTGAGCAGAGCTGGAAGTAATCACTGGCAGCAGATGGAGCTGATCTGGGCTAATTAACTGGCCACTGAGGAAACTGAGCAGAGTGGATAGTGGCTGATTCAAGAAAAGTCTGGAACACTCCGAAACAAAACACACGAAAACCTAAATCATGACACCAGGCTTCCATTCCCAGCTTTTCTTCCTGCATGGAGTTTGCGCGTTCTCTCCGGGTACTCTGGCTTCCTTTCGCCCAAGGACTGCAGGGAGACCAGCCCCCCTCTGTGACCCTGCATGGATAGGTAGGTATATAAACAATGGACGGTTGCGTTGTAAGTTCGGCCTAATGTTCAATCTTGTCTACCAAACGTGGCATTTTACATGCAGACAAAAAAAAAATTCAGTTTGGGTTTTATTTGACCTGAATACCTTTACTCATATGTTTGTTGGCTCCCTAAAACGGTTTGTGGCAACGTGCAATAAAAACCTCGTCAAGACTAACTTTTATCAAAGTCATTCCCCTTGCCACTCTTTTATTAAGGCTGCATTTGGGGACTGCCTGACTGATAGTTGTAGACAGCTTGCCCCTGAATCTGGCTCTTTGTAGACTGTATCAATATGTAATCCACAAATATGCACTGTACATTGGATTGAAGCAAATCTACCCCACAAGAAACTTGTATTGCAAAAACATTTTCTGTTAGAAAAGGAAATTATTATTAGTCTTTTGGCTTTGATATGTTACTTATAAGTAATAATCAAAAATAAATCACCTGCTCATAGAAATAAAAAAAGAAGGACAAAGAACTGATCCAGATCCTGGATGACATGTTGTATTTGAAAATTTTAACTCCTTGCACAATATCCTTAACTGTTGTTAAGTCAAAGCAATCAAACATGAACATAGAGAATGCAACAAAGTAGAAGTAGAAAAGGCCAGGCGAGTTTATTTGTGTAGCACATTTCAGTTACAAGTCAAGTCAAAGTGCTGTTTATGAACAGAACATGAAAAAAGGACAAAAATCAGAGCAAAGTACATTACAGTGGAATAGTAGCAAGAGGTCAAGATACGCTGTACTACAAACTTAATGTAATGATGTTTCAGTGAACTACAGCAGTTTGAATTGAACATTAACATTTGAAGGCAACTCTAAACAAATAGGGTTTAAACCTTGATTTAAAAGAACTCCAGCTTTCATCACTTTTACAGTCCTCTGGAAGTTTGTTCCAGATAAGTGGAAAATAAGAAAAAAATGCTGCTTCTCCGTGTTTGGTTCTGGTTCTAGGAATACAGAACAGGCTGGAGCCAGAAGACCTGAGTGGTCTGGAGGGTTGATACACTGATAACAAGTCTGTGATGTATTCAGGTGCTAAGCCATTCAGTGATTTATAGACTAACAGAAGTATTTTAAAGTCTATTCTCAGAGATAAAGGGAGCCAGTGTAAGGACTTTAGAACTGGGGTGATGTGCTCTACTTTCTTAGTCTTAGTGAGGACGCGGCCAGCTGCATTCTGGATCAGCTGCAGTCTGATTTACTTTTTTGGCAGACCTGAGGAGACACTGCTGCAGTAATCAATTCAACTAAAGATAAACACATGGATTAGTTTTTTGAGATCCTGCTGAGACGTTAGTCCTTTAACCCTTAAAGTGTTCTTCAGGTGATAGAAGGCCGGCTTTGCAATTGTCTCTAGTACCTTTCATGTCTGAGTCCTTCACTGCAACCAGATTTCAGGCCTGATTAGTGGTTACTGGCTGAAGCAGCTCAAGCTGTGTACTAATGTAAAATATACAGTTGCAAAATAAAGAAAAAGTAGTGCCAGTATTCAAAGCTGTAAATATGTAGCAGGTGTGCCTTTGCACCACTAACTGACCCAGATCTACAGCGATAAGAAGATCAAAGACCAGCACAATAACTGCAGCTATGTGATAATATCCCTATACAAATGTCACAATTAATCTGACAAGCAACATAACAGAGGGAACAAAGGTTTAAAGTACACACAAGTTACTTTTGATTCTTTTTAACTTATCACTTTCAATATAACTGAAGTACCTCAGCCTTTAAACAACAAAAGCTAATCATTTGTCTTTGCTTGACTGCTGATATGAGGCATTACTAAGTATGTGTAAGTGCACATGACCAAGGCCAGACTTTACAAAGCAGGCTAACTCTTACCCTTTCAGGTTATACTGCCTGAGTCTGCAGTATAACCTGATAGACATTAAAATAGATTCACATATTGGAATTACTTGATAAAGGCTGTCACATATTAAGACAAATCATTAACATACAGATTAGCACCAGCCAGTCACTGAAACATATCATTTAAGCAGTTTGAATGGCAGAGCTGCAAACTTCATGTCCAATGTGTATTTTATATACATATTCTGTACCAATATTACATTTGTACACCTCAGTGTTATGGTTCTGACACAAAAAGAGAGAGAAAAAAATAGGCATACAGTATCGCAGAAAATTTCTACTTTCTGGGTGTTTGGCTCCATCATGTGGATAAATGGATTAATCAATACAGTATAATCATCTTGTTACCTACACTTTTAAAGTGCTCTTTGTTTTCTTAATGTAACTTAATTTAAATTTTATTTATATAGTGCTAAATCACAACACATGTCATCTCAAGGCACTTTACAAAGTCAAATTCAATCAAATCATACAAATTGATCAAAAATGCAGCCAGTTGGTGTTTCTTTAATTGGACTTGGATCAATAATAATAATAATAATAATAATAATAATAATAATCATACAGTTATAGCCACTGATTTTTCTAACTTGCTCATTGCATTGTTTTTTTTTGTTTTTTTTTTTTTTAGCAATTCCTCATCCCTGTAAAAGCATACATAGCATATAACTCTACTACAAGCCTGACGGGTTGCATGGCAGTTTGTGTAGTTAAGCAGATTTAGTTGCTTCAGGGTGCAAATTTTAACCAAAGCCTTGTGCTCCAAAACATTGGCTGTATGTTGGACTTTGTGGCATCTGTCATGTGATGGAATGCTGAACTGCTTGCAAACACAATGGATCTTCACATCACTAAGTCATTGATATCTAAACAAACAACACATGACAGATCAGGTGGGATACTTATTTGCATCTCACTTGGAATGTGTCTAGGAGGATGAGCAAATGCGAGCCACCAGAATTGACAGACTCCTGGATAGGTGTCAAAACGTTTGGGTTTTTTTTTTATGGGGGAGGGATTAGATGCTGTTGCCATGATAACTGAGAATTTGCACAGGCATGAATAGGCACAAATGGCAAGTAAGATGATTTGGAAAAACACACCCCTGACTGATAGCTTCTGATTCGAGCCACGCAGGTCAGCAGGGGGCTCCCTAGAGTCTTTGAATTGGGAAACAAAAGAAGTGCTTCTCATAAATTGCAACATCACAGAAAAGCTTCAACATTTCCTCCACTTAATTGTCCGTTAGTTCAAGTCAGCAATCGTCCCCATTGTTATGTAGGTCGTACAATAGTCGTAACATTTCTGTACTGAAGTTCTTTTTAAATGCGTCTTATGTAATCTAATTTTCTGATGAATTTTGCTTCTCACTGGCTGTGAGCCACTGTCATTAAGATGAACATAAATGAACATTAGGATTTATGGCTATGCACCTGCAGAGACTAGCCAAAACGTTATGCTACAAACCATTGGATTCAATTAGACATTGTTTAATCGTAGTCGATTCTCAGTGGAACTGAACTTCCATCATTAAGCCATCAGTGTCCAAGAGGTACAAAAAGCACATGACAGAACCAGTACATACACATTACAGTGTATCTCATGTTTTCCAATAAAACAATAGGTTTAGTGCATCTAATAGATCAGAGTGAAACAATGCATATTTCGGTACAAGCATGTGGAAAAAAGGTCCAATGCATTTGCATTAAAAAAAAAAAAATGTGTCCTTGCTGACCTGTTTGCTTTGGCAGTGGTAATTTTTATTTTATTTTGTCCATTCTTGCACTCAATATTCAACTTTTGCCTATCAATAGGGTAAGTTTAGTCCATCGTTATTTTTATTTTATTTTATTTTTTTTGTCATCAGTAGTGTTGGATAAAACCGCCAAAATCCGGACAAAACACATCTTTGCACCTTGTTAGTGTGTTCATAGGTCAGGACAGAGGGACAGAGTGCACACAGTGACGCCGTAAGCTCCTGTTTGCAATTAACAGGACATTCAAAAAAATTAACAAAAGAAGGGTTAGTGGCACCTGGAAAATAAAGCTGAGTCATAGTGTTTTCAACTGAGCTTTTCCTTTATGGAGAAAATATTGATTAGGACTGTGTACACAGCTAGGTGTGTATGTGCCCAACCTGTATTTTTTTTGCTGGATAAACAGAAATGTTTCAGATTAATTGCCATTAAATGGGTGGAACTAGGAATGCAAGTCTTTCCGTCTTCAATCACTGTCTCGTTCCGACAAAAAAAAAAAAAATGTTACATGCTGAGCTTTTATTGGATTTTACAAAATTGCTATTTATCACAAAGTATTGTGTGCAGATGGGAGGAGATGTATGCTTTTTTGCACGTGGCACACTACTGGCATACTTGTTAATTAATTATTTTATAGACTTATCAACCAAAGATGGCCCACATGTAGCTACAAGGTTAGATGTTGCATAAAACTATAATGTGAAATCTGTTTAAATGAAAATAAAATTTAAAAAAAAACAGCTGTGCACAGGATTAGTCTTGTATTGTTAGAGGATTTGGATCAAGTTTCACTTGTCTGAGTTAGGTGTATAAATTGAACCTGTCATTTCTCTGCTGCTTCAACTAAAACATTTCAGACTGCATCATCTCAAAAGGGAGGAAGCTTGCAATGAAGGTATTTTCACTTCCCCCATATTGCATCAGCTTCTCTTTTTTTGTTTTTACCAAAAAAGAACCTATCCAGATTTAATCGAAATCCGTAGAAACTTTATGAAGGACTAAGGGGAGTAAAGTTACAAACCAGAAACACAACACAATGGACCTGGATACAACACAAGAGATTATAATAATCCTTTAAATGTCCCTCATTGATGTTATGCTATAATAACGCCATGATGAATAATACACTTTTAAACAGTGTATAATTGCACAACATTGAAGAAATCCACTGTAAATCAGAAGTACAGTGAACACAATACAAATCAAAAAAACAATAACAAAGCAAATAAATAAAAAAAACAATAAATAGAAAGTATACATCCCACACTGTACAAGTAATATATCATTGTTATTTGCGTTACTGTAATTGCATTAATGTGAAATACTGCAATGAATGAAGATGTGTATAATCACTTTTTAATAAAGAAAAAAAAAGAGATGCAGTGTAAACATATAAAGGGTTGAGTTTAACCTGTTTGACATACTGGAAACAATCCAATCATTTGGGCAGTATTGTGTTCTTTCTTTATTTCACATTAACGCGGCACCATGAAAGGGGTGTGGGCTTCTGCCTGCTCTATGGCTCCCAGGGGGATGTTGGACTGGCTGTGACCTGGCTGTGCTTCGCTGGGCTCTGGTGGGTACCCCTCCCTCTTGACCCCTCTGGGGCTACCACACTAAGGGGGATGGTAACTTGCCCCCTCTACCTTGGTCCTTCCTGATGCTGGCTGGCGCAGTGGAGGTGGGGGTCTCCCCTGCTTGGTACCGGGAGGTCTTGCTGCCGGTGGAAGCCAGGGGAACTGGTTCTCAGACTTGGGTCACTAATGTGCAGCTTGATTTGTACTTGACCAACAAATTGTGGGCAGCTCTAGCTTGTACTTGCTTATTTAGAGGAGTTGTAACTTGCTGTACAAAAGCACGGTCCTCAAGCAGCAGTCGCAGGAGAATTTACCCCTTCATGTCTGAAATGCTAACAAATTGCAATTGCAAATGTGTAAAGCTGCAACTTACTGGGTTGTTGTTGTTTTTGTAGGCTCTTAAAGGTATAGTTCGTAATCGTGTTCAGAAACACTCTTTATTATACTGGGTTAAATGGTCCTTCCTTCCTGAGAGCAGTCAATACATAATGTATTCAAAAAAGGGAACAAAAGAATTAGACCTCTGTGAGAGCTGCAGGACTGTAAAAACTGACCAATCTTGGTCAGAGGATTGATCTTGCCCACGCCCCCCTAGGTCCCTCGAATTCCTGGGGTATCATCATATCTATTTGTTGTCCCCCATGCCAATCATTGTGACGCGCTCACACAACGCTAATGTGTGTCCATGTTCCTTCTTCGTTTCCACTTGCTGGTTGCGCATGCGCACTTCTAGTGTTTACGCATCCAGCTAGCTTCGGTGTTAGCCGTTCATTGTAGCTCCACTGCTCTTACCATATATAACATCGCAAGAGGCAAACTCTTTTACAAGTTTATGATAAGAAGAAAGAGGCCTCAGAAGAAATTAATAAGACCAGATTGTAACTGGGAGATTTCTTACTTGCATTTCCGGAAGAAGTGCCGACTGTACCTTTAAGAGGACCATAAGACGGAAACCAAATAACTTCATTTTAAAAAGTTATTTTGTGGGCTTTTAAAATTCACAAGACCTTGCGGCACAAATTAATACCAATCAGTACTTTACATGTCCATTAAAAAGCTACTGAATAATTATTTAGTGAATTATGTTTACCAGAGAGGATTTTTTTATGGATCGTGGAACAATTTAGTCCTAACTGTAAATAATCATAGATTTTAATTTATAGAAATCTCAATGCTGTTTTAACCTTCATGAAATATTATTTGCTCACATTACTAAGATTTTGGGGGAAATACTGTGACTTTATAGTCATACAGTTTATAAAATGGTGTGGAACAGATCTGCTGACTTTGCAATCTAGAACAATGAAACCACAAACATTGTCCTCTTCTCCTTTAAAATCTGACTGAGCTTTTGGCAGATTTGTAAAATGTAACAGGAACACTGGTTACCCACAGAATTAGATCACTGGGTTAAAGCAAGTAGCAACCAATGCTAAAATTCCAGGAATTACTGGTTTGATAGTATCAACTTCCTCTTGAAAGAGGGGAGTAGGTTTCCTATTACATGTGGCTTCGCACGCCACCTCTCTCGCAACAAAACCAGCGGCTACACCAGTCTGCGTGAGACGAAAGACAGGTATTGCTGCTTCTAATGCTTACGAGCTACAGGAGCAGATAAAGTAAACAAAGGACTTTGCTCAACTTTACAGGCAGTGCATGAAGTCACGCGATGACTTGCAACTTCTAAAACATAATAGTTTCAAGACTTTTCACCACAAAATACAGCAGAAAGACTTACAACACAAATGTATTTATATATATAAAAAAGCATTTACTGTGTTATGATCAATGGGATATAATGAGAATCCATGGGGAACAGTCATGTACAAGTCATGGAAAGCAATGATTAACTGAAGACACACACTGTAGGCTGACACTTCCCCTACAGAGCGCAGGGAATCTACTCCGTCTCTTCCTGGGGTTATATAACAGCTTGACTTAAAATGCAGCCCACACTTCCTACAGAATTTCAACACACACAAACCCTCATTCCGTCACAGAGAGCCACCCCTCAACAACAGGCAGCACCGACTCTCACACAAAGCTCCGCTTGCAGCGCAGAGAGGAGGCAATGAGAAGCGGGGTGTGGTTTCCTGCAGCGGGACTGCTGGCTTGGCTATGCTGCCTTGGTCTGGGGCCCGTTCAGGGGGGGAAGGTGCTGGTTATGCCCGTGGATGGAAGCCACTGGCTAAGCATGAAGATACTGGTGAAGGAGCTGAGCCGCAGAGGCCACGAGGTCAAGGTCCTGGTACCCGAAAGCAGCCTGTTGATCCAAGGTTCTGACGGCTACACGACTGAAGTCTACAAAGTACCATATACTCAAGCTGAACTGGATGAGAACATGAACAACCTCAGGGCAGGACTTTTCGACGGGCAGCCTGGAATCGGAGATTTATTTGTCAATATTGACCGTTTGGTGCAGTTTACGTCTCTCCAGTCAGTAGGATGTGACGCTTTACTGGACAACAAGCCATTGATGGATAAGCTCAGGGGAGAGGGATTTGATGTCATGCTTACAGACCCTTTCCTTCCTTGTGGATCCGTCCTGGCTCATCTGTTTTCCATCCCAGCTGTGTATTTTTTGCGTGGGCTTCCCTGCGAGCTGGACATTAAAGCTAACAAGTGCCCCTCTCCTGTTTCCTACGTCCCTAAGTTTTTCTCTGGTAACACAGACCAAATGAACTTCCCGCAGAGGATGAAAAACATGCTGATGTCTTTTCTCGAGTCATACGTATGCACCGTCCTGTACAAACACTTTGACGACCTTGTCAGCAGACGCATCCAGGATGGCATGTCTTACAAGGAACTCATAAGCCACGGGGCCATCTGGCTTCTTAGATATGACTTTGTGTTTGATTGGCCTAAACCTCTCATGCCAAACATGGTTTTAATAGGCGGGATCAACTGCGGAAAGACAGCTCCTCTTCCAGCAGTGAGTATCCAGATTTATGTGTAAGAAAAATAATCTAATCCATCTGGATCCACTTACGGCCAAACTGTTTAACACAAGCTTTGATTTTGAGCAAGTCGAGGTAAAAGTGCGTCCTGCCAACATATGTTTGTACAATTAACGGGACCGTTAAGATTCTATTAAGCTGAATCTTACCCCTATTTAATACCCAGACATTACCTCTTTATATCTGTAAACAAATATTTTTTTTCCACACCTTAAACCTTCGCATTCCAGTTTTGTTCCCCGTGTTACATGTTTTTATGAGTCATGGAGATAGTCATAAAAATGCTCAAATCTCAGCTAAACTTTACTGTAATTATACATAATTTTGTATAATTAATTTTCTAAATGGCAAAATAAAATAGAAATCGCACCCAAATCTAATGTGCCACAGAAACAAACTGATACACACGGTTAAACTCTGCAGATAGGTTTGATTGTTTTAGGAATTATGCTTGCGGCAGAATGGTTTGCTTTCTCGTGCACTAATGTTTGAGAGCGACGTAATCCAGATTTCTGGACTATATCCAAACAGGAGATGAGGGGCCTCGCTGTGTCAACAGGGATCAAGTAGTTTGCAAAAACAATAGGTGTATTTGTTTAGGCACAGAAACAGTTATGCTGACAGTTCTTTGATGTTTTTATCAGATACATGCAGCTTTTATGCATGCAACAATGTAGTCACGTAGGCCTTTTCTTATGTCTCAATGTTTTTGTGATCATTTTTCTGATTTCTCCAACTTTGCTGCAGGACCTGAAGGAATTTGTGGATGGCTCAGGAGACGATGGCTTCATTGTCTTTACGCTGGGCTCAATGGTGTCCAACATGCCCGAAGATAAGGCCAAGCTGTTCTTTGACGCCTTCCGAAAAATTCCTCAGAGGGTAATTTTACATGATTCCTACAATTTTACATCGGTTCAATCTATGTACACTCTAAAGTTTCATTTTAACCAATGGCTTTACAGTGCCCTGAAATTTTCACATACAGCACAAATGCTGGAGGTTGTATCCAGTTGAACTATTGGACTTTGTTCCCTGCTTTGCTGCACACATGCTAGACTGATCATCCGGTGCTAAGCGGTTTGCACAGGTTAATGAGCTGGTCTGATTTGTGTTGCAGGTTGTTTGGAGATACACAGGCGATTTACCCAAAGATGTGCCCAAGAACGTCAAACTTATGAAATGGTTGCCTCAGAATGATCTCCTAGGTGTGTTTGATGGGACACAGATAAGTTTAAAATAATAATAAAAAAAACATATTGTATGGTATTTGGCGACTGGATAAACTAGTTGTGATTTATTTTGCCCTACAGCCCACCCCAAGGCTAAAGTCTTCATGACTCATGGTGGGAGCCATGGTATCTATGAAGGTGTCTGTAATGGTGTTCCCATGTTGATGTTTCCACTCTTTGGGGACCAGGGGGACAATGTACACCGAATGGTGTCTCGCGGTGTTGCTGCAAAGCTCAATGTGTTTGATATGACAACTGAAAAATTGGTGGATGCACTGAAAGAAGTGATCTACGACAAAGGGTAAGAAACTAACTTGGAGAACACGTTTCCATTTCATACAAGGAAGTGCATCATTTTAAAGCAGAAGGAAAGCCACACCTGATTTTCTAAATTCTTACCATTAAGATTTGACCAAGTGTGGCATGCATATGTTTCAACCCCCTCAATTCAATTCAATTCAATTCAATTAGTTAGAACCAAAGTTCTAACCAACATCTGCTGCCGTTACGGCTGCAAGTCCTTTAAAGTTTGCTTCTAACAACTTTACATCTGGAGAAGGATTTTTCTTATTTAAGTTTTCTTTGCAAAATAGTTCAGACTCGGTCAGACAGAATGGATATGAGCATCAACTTTTTGATATTATTGGAAACTCTTTATTTACTCTTACCCAGATTCTTTTGAATTTAAAATAATGGATGGAACACTGCTCCATAATTTTCCAATCTTGTAATATTGTTTACAACCAAGTTCTTCTTTAAACTTTTGCAAAGATCTTTACCCCGAGCTGTGCATTGTGTTCCTTAGCCGTCATGATGCCATGTGCTGACTAATGTTCTGCAAAAAACCTCTGAGGACTTCACCAAACAGGTGTATTTATAGCATGAATACAGTTGCGTATATATTTGAAACTGAGATTAAATTACACAAAGTCAGGATTAGTTACTTATTAGGCAATCTTACAAAGCAATTGGTTGCACTGGATTTTATTGAGTTGCAGAATATAAATTCAGGCTACAGTTTTCTGTTTTTTTGGTTAAAAATGCATAATACGCCTTCAATTTCACAATTATGCACTACTTTGAGTTGGCCTATCACATAAAATACTCTGATGTTTGTGGCTGTTATGGTAAAAATGTGGAAGAGCTCAAGTGGTGTGATTTATTTTGTAATCTATTGCAAATAATATGTCGTTTTTGCTCCTTCCACTCTTGGAGAATGTTGTTTCCCTGTGCTTAGCATGGCTAGCAAAGCCATCCAATCTGCCTCTCTAAACTAAAAGCATGCTGCTCACTGACCACTGGAGGGGAGATTTTCTGGTCATAAATAATGCACAAACCCACTTCAAAATAAAAAAAAAGCTTGAATCCAGGAATCGAATTTAAGTATTTTCAAGGTTGGAATGAGAATGAAAAATATCAACTAATGGAGAAAATATCGTGAATTACAGACTTTTCACCCTATCCCGTCCAACCCTCCCAACTCAACAAATTATGTCTTCTCTGCAGATACAAAGAACGAATGGTGAAGCTGTCCCAGATCCACCTGGACCGACCTGTTGAGCCCTTGGACCTGGCGGTTTTTTGGTCCGAGTTTGTAATGAGACACAAGGGAGCGCCACATCTAAGAGTAGCCGCGCATGACTTGAACTGGTTTCAGTACCACAGCCTGGACGTTATCGGCTTTCTAGTTTTTATTTTTGTCACCGTTTTGTGGGTGACACTGAAATCCTGCTTGTTCTGCACTCGCAAGTGTTGCGGGAAGAGAAGTGCCAAGAAGAAATCTGAATAGTGTCTGTCATAAAGTAAATAGTTTGAACACAGCTGTGAAGTTTCTTTGCCTGGCGTACTGTAAAGTGTGTATAGGTGACTGTATTTTTCTAAGCCATGTCTGTATTTGGCCAGAACATGTTTAAAAAAAAAAGAAAAAAGCTGGCACTGGTTTATTTTTTTCTTAAGTCAACACCAAATAATTCAATTTGAATAAAAATATCAAGACCTATTTAAATTCATTTATACATTTTGGAATCATATATGGGAGTTTCTTGAATGGCTCCTGACAGAGTTTGATTAAGAGGCAAGTTTCTGTCTCTGTTTCACAGGTATATTGGTGGAATTGAATACACAGACAGGTTTTGTTTTCTAATAGTTGTTAACTTTTACTGATGTAGACCTCCACATTATTGGAAGATTTACAAAAAAAAACCTAACAATATATAATTTGCCATCATTCCATTGTATTAATTGTTTTACTGTTATTGCATTTGTTGCTATTTTTTGTAGTCATTTCCTGTTTTATGAAAACCAAGACACACCGGATTCTTTTTAATGGCACATAGTCCAGTTTAAGTAGCAAATAGCAAAAACTATTTGGCTCCTGTAGGAAACCATATTCATGTGTCACAGATACATGAAATCCAAAGAAATTCATTAAAAGTTTGCTACTCTGAACAACATAAAAAGGAGGGAAGTATTCCATTCAATAAATGTGCTGAGGGTATCAACAAGCTTGGCATTTATGAGTTGGTTAAAAAAAGTTTATTCCTTAATGTTGATTCCCTCACCTCACTTAATTAAGCAGTACTCTTAATTCAAGGCTGGATTTTTATTTATACGTAACACTTTGCAATTTCAATAAAATATTAGTGTATTTTATGTCTTTTAGGACATTTTTATTAGGGATGATAAGAAATGACGCGGGCACAACCCAATGTGAATACAAAAGCCTTTTTTTTTCTGTAATTGATCATGGGTCAACCCATGACAACTAAACAGTTGCTGCTATGTAGCTTGAGATGGCAGCTAACTCATAGCTTTAATGCATCTTCAAGTCTAGGAAGCTTACTCTGAATGCCTTTGAGAATGATTCATAGACCTTGGGCACGATTAAAGGAGCAACTTTTAAAACAGCCACTGTTTCATTAATAGATGCCCCTGCCTGCATCATAAAAGTTAACTTAATTAAACTGTTTGCACCAAGCCAAATGTATTTTACTCTTCCTGAGTATATTCACTTTAGCAGAGCCAAAAAAAAAAAACTTGGTAAGGGAGAAGGAAATGTCATTTCTTACCCAACCTTTGCTGTATTTATTGGTTTTTAAAAAATGGGATATAACCAACGCTGTAAAACTTTAGATTGAAGTGATGAGATTTGGAGGATCCAGTCTGGGACAAGCTGCGACATGACCTGTTGCTACAAAGAAAAAAGTGGCCTGTTTTACCAAGAAACATGACATGGTGACATTTACCTTATCTCTGTTGCTCAAGACTTACTGCAAAAAATAAAATAAGATAAAAATAACAAACAAAACAAGAAAAGATATGATCATGTGGGTAAAAACCCATTTATTGAGGCACTAAACAAGTCTTTCTGAATCACAGTAAGCTGTCTCTTGGTGTAGACTGTTATGGAAATATACAATGTTTGTGTTAACATATTTTTCTTAAAACCCAAAGAGACATACAATTATTACAACTAGCTGGGAGTCTACACAGGCGGAGGACAACAGACACAATTCACAGGGTGTTTGCCTCTAAGGTTTGAAAGCTATTTTATGGTTCTTGAGGTCATCTGGGTTGAGCCCTAAAAGGACATTTGGCCTTACCTCCTGAAGGGAAGGGAAGAACAGATTTCCTTTGTTTCAGAGCAGGTAGAACCTGGAGCCTAAATAACTGGGCCCTCACCCCCCCCCCCCCCCCCCCCACATATACTAAATGTGGTGTTATGGTAATGTAAGTTTTTGTCTTCCTTGGAATTCTAATGGTAATAAATGTGCATATTTTAAATGTTTGTTTGATAATTTGTTTCTCTTTTCCTACAAAATCTCAGAACCGGGGAAGTTGGGCTTTTAATGAATGAGATAGGGAGAAGCAACAGGCTGTGCGTGTTAAGACAAACACTGCATTGTGCAAATAAAACAAGTTGTTAATGAAAATAAGTCCCTCGCATGAAGCCACAGATGCAGGAGGGTTTGTTAACCCTTCAACTGTGGCAAATAAGGTGCAAGTATTATTAATGTTTTTGTTGATAATCTCAGAGAAGAACGATTCCCTTGCATTTTTAAATTCTATGTGTAAAGTATCTCGATATACGTAGATGTCATGGTGAACCTGGAGTCTAGTCTTTCACCAGTCAGCTTTTCAACACTCCCTCTTTTCACTTCTAAATGCTGAAGCACTTCACTGAGATTTTTTCTTTGCAGAAACAACCTTCACTTTAATTGGAGCAATGCAGTCAATGATGTCTGAGACTTTAGACTGAAAGTTATCTTCTAATTCATCTACTGAGTTGCAGCACAAGGTTGAAGTAGAAGAGTGAGCTTGGATAAAAGTTTGCGTGGCATTGTCCTTAAAGATGCGTTTTCTTATGATGTCCCTTTGGCTAAACAAGTCATTCGAAATGATGCTTTCAAATGTAACAGAAAAGTGATCAGATAGGTCAACAACAGTTACATTGACTTTTGAAATGTTTAGACCCTTTGTGATGATTAAGTCTAAAATATCTCCCTGTTTGTGTGTTGACTGTTTAACATGTTGAGTTAAAACAAAGTTTCTAAGAGTGTCACACAGTTCTTTTGCACCTCTCTCTTCAGGGTTTTCAACGTGAAATTTGAAGTCTCCCACAATAATTAAATAGTCATAATTAACACATATCACAGACAAGAGGTCACTAGGATCATTAAAAAAGTTTGATTTGGACTTAGGAGGCCTGTAAACATTCAAGAACATAGTTTGTAACGGGCCCTTTCTTGGAGTGCCAAATATTCAAATATACAGAGTCGAATTTTCCCAGAAACACCTTTTTACCCTTTAGTGAATCACAAAACAATGTTGCCACTCCTCCACCCTTCCTTTACTGTCTGCTCTCACAAAGAAAATTGTAGTTTGGAGGAGTCGACTCTATCAGAATAGGGGCTTCACTAAATTCATGTAAACATGTTTCTGTTATAAACATAACATCAAGATAATGATAAGGTTGCTTCTAGGGCCTGGTGTATATCATAGAAAAGGAGGATTGGGAGCTCTGTGGCCTTAGGAAGATGCTGGTTTAGTCACAGAGCTGGGGTAATCAGAATGGCTATGCGGAGAGGATGTTAACTGTAGGCCAATCTTAAAAAAATTGTGAAATCCAGGAAGGACACATCTGGGCTTTGCGGAGAAAAAGTGGAGGTGGGTGCGGTCTGGTCTGGGGTCCGTGGGGATGGAGATTTGGGGTTCTCTTTGGAAGTTAAAGGGGAGTTCCATTTTTGTTCTTTTGAGATCTGGAGTGAATCCTCCTGTAATTCTGATGTAGTCTCTTTCTGTGTCATCTTTCTGGCCATCTTTATCTTGGCTTATTCGGGCTGTACTGGGCTTATAATTTCTTTTAGCACTGGTTGAGTTTTGTTTTGGGATAAAGCTGATTCACAGAATAGAAAATGTTTGAAATCAGGCATTTTGGACCTGACCTATTCAGAGAGAAACATCTCTGCTGAACAGATTTCTCCTTTCCCTAAAGATGTTAAAGTTGTTTATGGAGGTTACAGCTGTTTGTTTGCATGTTTTTTCAGCCATTTGTTTAGCATCAGAACTCTTGAAAAAATCTCAACACACACAATTAATGGGTACATTAGGTCCACTGAGAAACACCTTGACATTAAGGCCATCAACTAAATTTAGCAGACGACTATAATCCTCTTTCTATACTTCAGATTTTCTTATCCAGACATCGTCGCCCAAGGCTTCAGCTTGTACTATGGGTTTTTCCAGGGTCTACGTACTTCCATGATCCTTGGAAGGATGTCTGATACATTAAACACCAGGCCATAGTTCAAAGAGTAATATATATACACCGCTGTGTTTTTCTTGTTACAGAAATGTTCAATCCCACTCAGAGATCCATTGCACAATATTAGTTTTCTTGGCCCTGTGGCTTGTTTCTTACTGTGGTACCTTAGAGCAAAGATTGTTGACATACCTTTGATTGTTGTAACGATCTTCCTAGCTATTCTGTTGGAGTAGAGCAAATCTGTTTTGTAGCGGAATTCCAACATTTCCAGCAGATTTACGCCTATAGTTTGGTGTGTGAACAGCCTGTTGTAACCCTTTTCTTGGGACACTTCTCTTTAATGGCGGCCAGTTTTCTTTGTCTAGGTGTGGGGTTCCTTGATCTTATGGCCTTGCGCCCAGAATGGTCCATGGGGGCTGCCGGTGGGTTTATTCCCATGTTTCTCAGGGAAACGTTTGTTTACTGAGTTGCTGGGCTGGTGGTCACAGTTTGAATTCACAGGCAGGGTTGTTTCATTTCCATACACACCTTTTATGTCAAAATTCACTTCGAGTCGTCAGATTTTCAGCTCCATAACAGCTATTGTCTGTCGAAGCGTGTCAAAGTCCTCATTGGTGAAGGCAGGCATCTTTTGTTGATTAGCTGTTATCGGATGGTTCTTCTCCATATGCACCTCATGTTGAATTATTTATATAACAGTGTTTTTCTGAGAAGTCTTTCTAACTCCCCTGGGGTGTAAAGAGGCATCTTGTGTGGTTTAGCTGAAAACTAAAATAGTCCACAGTAAAAAATAAATAAATCCAACTTTCAGTAGTTTTGGCTAAGAGATAAAAAGGAGATTAAAAAGTTAAAGACAGGAAAATCCAAGCAAGCAGGTAACAGAGGAGAAAGTGTCCGAGCGGGCGGAAAGGCAGATAAAAAAAATTTGGGATTTTTAATAAGATTGTTAATAATGAATGTGGTGTCAACAATATAAATATACTGGGCAAATATTATTTACATAAATGTCGTTCCTTTAGATGTAGGCCCAATATGACCCACTAGAAAAATTAACTGAAATCTGTAAGTTCTGTATAAAAGAAAATGCTGGCAAATGTCTTTGTTTTCTGATTAATTTCAACTTTCTTGACTAGTGCCCTTCTTACTTGACTTTCTCTATGTAATGCTTTACATAACACTGGCCCTTGGCTTTTTTGTTTAAGTATTAATGTATATAATTTTATTTTTATTTTATTATGTGTTATAAATCGTCCATTGTAATGCAAGATTTGATTTTCACTGTAAATGGTACCTATTTGAGCTGTAAAATGTTAAACAAAGGTTATATGGGGGGGGGGGGGACTCAGCCATATACGACACCGACGTGCACCGACTTCTGTATTCATGAAAACAATATTTAACGAAATGATCGCAGTTCTGTGCATTTTGATGACATCTCCAGCGAAAGGTATGCAGAATATAGGTATAATCTTCGTGCAGGGAAGGTAGACAATCTTTACTTTATTAGTTCTGCTGAAGGTTTCAGTGTCATGTGTTCTACGGTGTGTAGGTTGACTAAAAGCAGGCCGCATTCCAATTACTCTCAATCCATCCGCCGTACTTATAGAGGGAAATGCATAATTTAAAGACAAGATCTTCATTTTGTTACATTTTAATGACTTTTCTAGCAATAGTATGAATACTATTTTCATATTATTCTTTCTAAAAATGTACATAATATTTCTATAGTGGTTTTCCTAACCCTGTTTGCTGTTTCGAGGCTGCTATCTTTATTGTCTTCAAAACTAATTGAAAATTGTAAGGAGTTTTAGAAACAGTCTGCATACCTGGTGTTTTAGTTTATGCACCTGTGGCCATAAGAATGGTTTTAACATCCTAATTCCATTATTTAGATTGGCGGGGGAAGCCTTTGTCTGGTGTGTGTGTGGACTTTTTGAATTTGGCTAACTTGTAGACCCTTTTACATGTGAGTAACCTAGACTCTCATGCTCTCCTGTCCCCTTGACTTTTAAAGTGGGTTTTAACAGTTTTTAGTAATCTGCAAGCAGATGGATCCCAAAATCATCCTTTACCTATACTAGGCCCGGATCTATTTAATTCCTGTCAGGAGAGCCTTACGTCTAACTATACACTCATATATAAACATGTGGTATTGGCTCTCATTTGGTGTCTGTGTGAAGGCTTTCCAACTACCATTGGGAGTTTGTGTCATGAGTTGTCTTCATGAACCCAAGCACGACCACACAAACTGAACACAATTAGAGTTTATTTAAGAAGGTGAGTTGTGGAGGATGAAAACCTGAGATTTTACAGGGCTGGAGCAGGTGGTGAGTGCTGGAGCTGGAGGACTGGAGACCAAGGAAGAGCACCAGGAGCTGATGAGTCCTTGACTGTGGGCTGCGCTGGAAACAGGGTCTCAGGCAATGACGGAGCTGAAACAGCGTTTCTGGCTGTAGCTGAGCTGGAGAAAAGTCTCTGACTGTGACTGAGGTGAAGCTGAGATTCTGGCTAAGACTGAGTAAAACAGAGCAGAAGCAAAGTCTCTGGCTGACTGAGCAAAAAACAGAGCCGACAGAGGATTACTGGCCGCGACTGAACAAGAGTAGAACACTTACGGACCGGCGAGAAAGAACAGACTGAGGTGAGTAGAAATAGTGGTGGAAACAGGTGGGAACAGTTGGAGGTTGATTGCAGCATGACAGGTGAAACCAATCATTCTGCGCAGGGAAGGGAGAGAGGCAGAGAGGCTCGGAATGCAGCCTACAAGCTGGAGTATAAACTGTGCATTTGTTTTAGGCTTATGAATGTCAGGTACATATGCTAAATGTGTAAAATTAGATTCTAATTTCTAAAATAGCTGAGGTATAACTTTATAAGCAGGATTGTGCTTCAATGTTTACTTGAAACCAGGAAACAACAGAAACGGTAACATGTGAAAGTGCAGTCAGCTCGACAGCTGCTACAACAGATAAATCTGTGCTCAACACTTTTGCAGGGAGATTTTGAATTAAGGATACATTTTAATAATTTATTGTGAGAAAATAATATTATCACTGTAATGTGTACTTATTCTTCTTTCTTAATTAGATTGAATTTAAAAAATACATTCTGAATTCCAAAGGGAAATTGACGGCTGCTATAACTGTTATTAGAGTTTCCTCAATGAGCTGTGCATGGCTGCATGCAGGAAGGATCTACTGTAGTGGTCTATCTTACAGTGGATCGAGAGAAACTTCTCACTGAAGACACTCTGTTGTTGTATGACAATCTGATGAAGAGGATGCTCAGAGTTGTCCATAAAGTTCTTTGTTTTATGAAGAATATTTCTGTGTAAAACCATCTCCTGAGGTTCTAGAGGAGTCCCCAGAACAGTCAGCTTTCTATTTAGAAGACGAAGCTTTCTTCAAGTCAGTTACTCTGATGCTTCAAATCAATTGCATCTGACGCTACCCCAACAGATAATGGCAGAAGAGATAACAGATTACACAACAGAAAAGATCTGCGGTATCTCGCTACAGACACTGACCACAGTTTCTTCAAGATGTCCCGTCTGCTCTGTCCCTTCTTGTAGACACTATATTTAAATAACCTTTAGACTACTTTGTGTCAGGAAAAGTTTAATGAGGCTTCCCATCAAGGAATGCATGAGCAATAGACTGATGTGTGGCTCATGTGATAGTATTATATACGAAATAGAACCCTTGGCCACCCCAGGGCTATAAATGTATCAAGTTATGTGTTTATTCCTTAAATAATATGTCAGATAGATACTCGCTTGCCAGTTGATGCTGCACATCATATTTTATTTATCAGAACCTCCAATTTACATGCAACAGGGTGTATAATAGCACAAGAAAGAATATGCAGCTCCTTAAATAGTTATGTAATAGTTAGTTTGTGCTATGATTGTGTGTTGATTGATGTTCTTGGAGACTCGTGAACAGAATGTTGGTCTGTATTTATTATAATTTTCAATAAAAGTTTTGATGACAAAAAAGCAGTAGCCTGCAAACAGCAAACGGGTCAGGGGTTAGGGTTAGGAAAACCACTAAACAAATATTATCTACACTTTCTGAAAGAATACTATGAAAATATTATGCATTATTTTGCAAGAAATGTAATCAAAATGTAACGAATTACAGATTCTGTCTTTAAATGATGCATTTCCCTCTATAAGTACGGCGGATGGGTTAAGAATAACTGCTTTAGTTAGACCACACGCCGTAGAACACGTGACACTGAAACCTTCGGCAGAACTAATAAAGGAAAGATTGTCTACCTTCCCTGAATGGAAATTATACCTATATGCATACTTTTCGCAAGAGATGTCATCAAAATTGATAGAACTGCGATGTATTCTTAAATATATATTTTCTTATGGTGCGGAAGCCGGTGCTCGTCAGGGACGTATAAGGCTGTGTCGTTGGCAATGGCAACCATAGACATGATGGCAACGAGCATAGCTGTCTCACATCTTTCTAAGACTGTACTAAAACATCCTCGGTGAAGCTAAAAAAGGAAAGGCTGCCTCCCTTCCCTGAACAAAGATTATACATTTATCGTGCATACGTTTCACTCCAGATATCATCAACATTCACACAACAGCAGATTCCTACTTAAAAGTTTCTTGTTGTGGACAGAAAACGTCACTTCCTCCCGTCTTTCTGAGACAGAACGCATTCAAATCTTTGGCTAAACTAATGAATGAAATCTCCCATCCCTGGACGAGGAATTTAAAAAAATATATATATAAATACTTCACTCTAGAAATGTCTTTAAAATGCATGTAAATGTAGTTGTTTTGTTTAAATGTTTAATGTAGGTTGGGTTGCTATAATATTCTACGAGGACACCCTGCACATATAACGAGTAGGGAGTGATAATGAGTTGGCTTAATAAGTGTCCCACTTTATTGCTCTGAAGCACCACCTAGTGGACATGCATTTGGATAAACGTCGTTTGGCTTATAAAGTTGGAAAAACTAAAAAGAGCTTGATCCTTTATTAATTAATCCCTAATGTATTCCTTTAATAGTTTGTAGACCTTAATTTTATATAATTCACGAAACACGTGCAGATATAAAAAAATATTTTAAATTAAGATCAAACACGTGTTTACCTTTTCACATTTTGTGATGTTACATTTGAAAACTAACATTTTTTTTTACTAGTTGTTTTTATAATAGACCAACACGAAGTTGCACACAACTACCCATGTTTCTGTCCCATATTTGTATGGCATTAAGTGTGTGTGTGTGTGTGTGTGTGGGGGGGGGGGGGGTACTGGCACTTTTTTCCCCCTAAGAGTTTTGGTGGGTACAAATGCTAAACAGTGTAAGTGAGAACTCTGTGCTCTGCCTAAAGCCAATACAAGTTTCCATGGACGTAAAAGACGCATAGTCCGCGTGGCAAATGTTCCCCGCACGTAGCATATCTGCTCCCTCTGTCCCCCGCACTTTCATCAGCCGTTAAAACCGTTTAATTCGTTACTAACATGCAGCAACGTTATTTTCCGAGCCATCTTTAAACGCATCATGACCGTAAGACTTGCAAACAGTGGCATCCGGTGGTTCACCGACGGGAGACGCTGCAGAGCGTTCTGCATGATCAGCATCATGTTCGTCTAACCAACCAAAGCCAGTAGGCAATCAACATTTATTATTTCAAAACCTATACCACAAGGTTTCCGCTTGAAATAATTTGAGTGGGGCTCTGGGAACCAAACACTTCATACTTTCTCACTGTGCAACCATGATGCATGCAGGCGCCATCATGTATGTTCTCCTGTTGATCTCCCTCACTGGTAAGAGTATTTTTTATGTATTTTTTTTTTCTTTCTTCAAATCGTTCCAGCATTTTCTTAAGTTATTTGAGAATTTATACCCATCTCAAAGGACAATTTATCCATCTCACAGGTGCTTCTGCAAGCAGCATTTTTGGAGGCAAAGTTTCGAAGCCCCATTCCAGACCCTACATGGCGTCCCTTCAGTACCAAGGCAGTCATAGATGTGGTGGGATACTTATTCGGAAGGATTTTGTTCTAACTGCGGCACACTGTCTGTGAGTATGTTTACCTACGATGCAGTTCTTTACATGCAACACATTGTTTTACAGTCGAGCTGATCTGTAACAAATAATATTTTAATAGTTAATAGCCAACTAATTATAATGTTGCTTATAATTCTAAACAAAACATGAAAATAGCAAAAAAAAGTTTTTATTGGGCTTCATTAAAACCAAAAACACAATCATGTTTTAAGACGTGAAGGTGACATGACGGTGGTGCTGGGAGCACATGACCTCAGCAAGGCAGAGAAAAGTCAGCAAAGGATCAAAGTGGCAAAGTTCATTAAGTATCCACAAAACACTGGAAATTTGGATTTCGACATCATGCTGCTGAAGGTAAACAAATACTGTTAAAAATGTGTTAATTTTATGTTCTATATATTTTCTATGTTTCTAGCTCTTAAAACCACATTTCCTGTAATGTTCCTCTTCTGATTCAGCACTTTGGTCAACTATGGTTGTTTCAAATGCCCTAATAAGCTATGTATTGACATATTTAATGGTAATAATTTCTTAAATTGCGTCATAGTAATAAAAACTGAACTGCTGTGGGTTGACGATGTACTCTGTTTTCTTTTACAGCTAGACAATAATGCCACAATGAATAAGTACGTGAAGCCCTTTGAACTGCCCAAGAAAGGCAAAAAAATCTCTGACAAAGTTAGTTGTGTTGTTGCGGGCTGGGGGACTACTGGACCAAATGATACTATTTCAAATGTACTGAAAGAAGGGACTGAAACGACCCTGTCCATCCCTAAATGTAAAAATATTTGGAAAGAAGACTTCAATTCAGAACATATGATTTGCACCACGTTTACCAAGAAGAAAGGAGGAATATGCCAGGTAAGGAACTAATACATGCTGTCAATCAATCAATAAATTACACAAGTGACCTTGCTTATGTATTCTACATTACTTTTGGGAACATTTTATACTTTCTGAAACTACCATCAAGTTTTTCTGCTTTCTTTTTTCCTAGGGTGATTCTGGTGGACCTCTAATTTGCAAAAATAAGATTCAGGGCATAACTTCTTACACTGACAAAAAATGTGACAATCCAGTATATCCTCATGTCTTCATGAAGGTTGATTTTTTTCTTCCCTGGATCGACAAGATGTTGCATACTAATTACTAATGCTGAGCATGGTTTCTTTTCGTCCTTGTGAAATATTAAGGTATACTATTATTGAAGTGTCAAAAAATAGCATGAGGATTCTTTGCGCTGAAATGCAACTGCATGTATTTTTAATATCTGCAATAAAAATATTTCTTAGCATATCTCTTTGTCTCATAGGAGCTGGCCACCTTTTTGCAAATCAGCAATGAAATTACAACATTCTCTTGTTTGCACTTTTGTCACTTAAAGAATGTGACTATATATATATATATATATATATATATATATATATATATATATATATGTATAGATAGATAGATGGATAGATAGATGCTAGGGGGTGCTGGATTCTTGTGTGGGGTTGGACAAGGATCACTCACATTGTTCTTGGTCCAGATCTGATGATCTACATGGAAACTAGAGCCAAATGTATGGCCATGTCATGGCGCCCCACTTCGCCCTGCCACTACTGCCATGCCGCCACTGCCATGCCTTCCAATGAAAACGACTGTTGTCTGACAGTTTCAAGCTGATGAGGTTAATAGGGGACATTTCCAACCCAAAAAAAAATGACTTGCTCTTCCCAGGGGAGGGTGGCTTTGATGATGCCAGCATTTGACCACATAGAACTGTTGGTGACCTGACAGGGATCAATAATACCAAGTTTGGTTTAATTAGCCCTTTTTATTTTTTTTGTCCTTCACGTCTGTGACGGACAAAGCAGCCATGGTAATGTTGCAGGACGAACTTTGGTGGATGATGATGATTTGCAGGCAGACAAGAAGACAAGACAAGAAGCTGCAGCAGACGATTTCTCCACCTTCCCGCCCAGGACAGGTTGCATGCTGTCTCGAGCCAGACAGCATGCAGGCCACATAACCTTGTTGTTATGTTCATTTATAAAACACTTGAAATGAAAAAATAAAATAAAAATTAGCCCTTTTAAATGTGAAACTTAAAACATGGAATTTTGTAGGTCAAATTCAAATTCGAGGCCTAGCCCCACCCCTTAAACTTTGGGCTTGTTTCTGAAAGTGAAGTTGATTGTTTGGGGTCTAAACTAAGTGATGCCGAAATATCCCTCCGCCTCTTAACGCACTGCAGCTCATCGTGACAGGAACAGAGAGGAAACTCAGAAAGAGCCGGTCTGGCCGTATTTTCTGCAGTTTACAGTTGCAATAACTGATGATAACTGCTGGAAGTAGATTAGGCGATGCAGATCACCATTTTGAGCAGAGATTGATTCTAAAGATGATTTTTATACTCATCTTATAACATTGCAGAACCCAAACCATAAACCGTACTTTAATGCTTATTTGTTGTCTTTTTATGTCTCTAAAATGTAAAATTAGTATCAATTTAAATTTAAATGCTTAATACCACGTCTATCTTTGTTTAAGAGGTTAAAAAAATATTTTGGCATGAAAACGGATATTTATTTACAAGGGGACAGATAGGACATTGGGACTTGCTCTACAGCCGATACCGCACAGTGACGTCACAAACTGGGAGGGGCAGTACTGTTCTTCACCAAGATGGCGGCCCCCATAAAAAGGACCTTCAAATGAAAATTACTCTTAATTAAAAAAGCTTATCATTTATTGAACAGTATGTAATAATTGTATATTTAAACATTGTTCTTTGTCTTTGAGACAATACCAAATTAAATCTGTCAATATCTGTTGTTTTCCCTTATCATCCAAAATTGAGTAACTCAATTACATTTTATGCACAACCTTGAGTTTAATGACCTGTGGTTACCTATGCCTCTTGGGGTAGTTCTTTGTTTGGTAAATACCTCCTAAGATAATGATGCGCCTCGAAAAAATAACTCTTAAGCCTACAGTGCTGACATAGATGTAGATGTACTGATTGCTTCTTTAATCAGCATGCTCATTAAACATGTTAAATAGGGGTGCATTTCACCTTTCCTAGGTCTTCTTTGTCTTAATGGTGCATTTCACTATAATACCTTATCTATCTTATTTGCCCCCCCACATTTTAAAACCTTCCTACGCCCCTGGTATTCTACGAGGACACCCTACACATATGACGAGTAGGGAGTGATAATGAGATGGCTTAATAAGTGTCCCACTTTATTGTTCTGAAGCACCACCTAGTGGACATGCATTTGGATAAACGTGATTTGGCTTATAAAGTTGGAAAAAATAAAAAGAGCTTGATCCTTTATTCATTAATCCCTAACGTATTCCTTTAATAGTCTGGTTTGTAGATCTTAATTTAATATAATTCATGAAATACATGCAGATATAAAACATATTTTTAAATTAAGATCAAACACGTGTTTACCTTTTCACATTTTTTGATGTTACATTTGAAAACTTAAATGTTTTTTACTAGTTGTTTTTGTAATAGACCAACACAAAGTTGCACACAACTGTAAACTGGAAGAAAAAAAAATCTATGAAGTTAATTGTTATGTCACTCCATTTAGGTCTATTAGACTAAAGGGAGTGTATGGTGTTGGGAAGTGAATACAAATGCATGTCAAACCATGCAGTTTTTTATTTAAAAAAAATGTTAAAGAAAACTTTATTATTTTTCTCTCACTTTATAGTTATGTGCTACTTTGCGCTGGTTTATCATAAAATCCAAATAATACACTGAACATTTTTGGCTGTGATGTTACACACTGTGAATAAAGATCAAGTGGGTACTGGGACTTCTACTAGCATCCCCACCCTCCTGACCTCTCCATGGTTTACATCTTGTAGCCTATTTGTTGATTTAAAAACTAAATGCCTCAAAAGAAACCCATGGTTTTGTTGCACAATGCTTGATTTATATTTGGATGAAAGAGGAAAAAAATGGAGGAAAACAATCACTGCTATGATGTGGACCTGGCTCCAAAAGGGCTCAAAGATGACATGAACTGAATCTGAGTTGAATGAGAACAGCAGCATTCTGAACAGTTCTTCACTACACAAGAACATGGCGGTTGGATTCCACAAGCTAGCATTAGGGCACCCACAGGATAATCTGATGCTGGACAAAAGCCTGGGACATATCTTCAGATAAAAGGTAAGATCAGGGGCGCTTCTAGCTATTTGGGTCTCCTAAGCACATGCTTTGTAGTGTGATTTGTAGAGGCCAAGCCTAACACTGAGAAGACATACGTAAACATAACAGAAATAAGCTAATTGAAATCTTATATAATTATCTATGTTTTTAAAGATCTTTTGTTTATATCTTTATTCATTTATTTTCAACTTTATTTTCATGTCAATGTTAATGCCAGGGGGCTTGAGTTAAAAAAAATGGGTTTGGGAAACTTTGAATTTGGGACATATGGATTTGATTCAGAACTGGCTTTGTTCTTTTTAATTTCTGTGCCATAAAACTATTGATCTATAGACCAATAGATATATCTAGATAAAAATACTACCCATGTTTCTATCCCATATTTGTATGGCATTAAGTGTGTGTGTGTGTGGGGGGGGGGGGGGGGGGGGGGGGTACTGGCACTTTTTTCCCACTAAAAGTATTGGTGGGTACGTATACTTTTGCTAGACAGTGAGAACTCTGTTCTCTGCCTAAAACCAATACAAGTTTCCATGGACGTAAAAGACGCATAGTCCGCGTGGCAAATGTTCCCCGCACGTAGCATATCTGCTCCCTCTGTCCCCCGCACTTTTATCTGCCGTTAAAACAGTTTAATTTGTTGCTAACATGCAGCAACGTTATTTTCCGAGCCATCTTTAAACGCATCATGACCGTAAGACTTGCAAACAGTGGCATCCGGTGGTTCACCAACGGGAGACGCTGCAGAGCGTTCTGCATGATCAGCATGTTCGTCCAATCAACCAAAGCCAGTAGGCAACCAACATTTATTATTTCAAAACCTATACCACAAGGTTTCCGCTTGAAATAATTCGAGTGGGGCTCTGGGAACCATACACTTCATACGTTCTCACTGTGCAACCATGATGCATACAGGCGCCATCATGCATGTACTGTTGATCACACTCACTGGTAAGAGTATTTTTTATGTATTTTTTTTCTTTCTTCAAATTCCAGCATATATATATATATATATATATATATATATATATATATATATATATATATATATATATATATATATGTATATATATATATATATGTATGTTAATAATTGTATATATATATATATATATGTGTATATATATATCTATCTATATATATATATGTATATATATGTATGTATGTATGTATATATCTATATATATATATATATATCTATGATATATAGGAATCTAGATCAGAGATCTATCTCTGTCTGAAGAGATCTCTAGATAGACTCTCTCTCAGAGATATAGATATCTATCAGATATATAGAGATCTAGAGATCTCTAGATCTATCTCTATATCTCTATATATCTTATATTCTATGATATCTAGATGTATAGTATATATAGAGATCTATGTCTGTCTGTGTGTGTGTGTGTGTATATGTCTATCTATATCTATCTATCTATCTATCTATATCTAGTATGGAGATATGTGTGTCTAGAGATATATATAGAGATCTCTAGATCTCTTCTCTCTATGTCTCTCTGTGTCTCTGTGTCTCTGTCTTCTAGAGAGAGAGAGAGAAAGATAAATATATATAGATATCTAAATATATTATATCTATATCTATAGATATATATTATATAAAATATATATATCAGACAATATACTATATATATATATATTATATATATATATATTATATATATATTAATCTATATATATATATATATATGCTATACATATATCTACCATAAACAGTAACATAGTTATATATACATATATAGATATTTAATATGAATAACGTCCAATATTTCAGCCCCTAATTTCCTAGTCGTTGCTAGTGTTCGTACATCCACCTGACCTCTACAATTACCTATGACCCGTTTTTCACACAGCAGCGAACACTGCTTGTTGTTTGCAACCAAATCCTATGGATTCTGTGAGAGTAGGGATAGGCAATCTAGGCGGCCAGTGACTCAGTTTTTGCGGCTAAATCAGTACTCCAGTGGATTATAAAGCTCAGTGGTTGTATGGACTGATTTTAATGAGTACAGGGCTGATTGTGAAGTGCAACAGTGTGTTGCTAATTTGCTCCATCTAGAGGAACCAATTATGTATAACTCTTTGTTTCACAAAAGTAAAACACAAAAAAATTGCTTGTATATGGTAATTTCCGTTTTGATAGATGAGTGACTTGGGTAATGTGAGCAAGTATGTGTCCTATTTTTTTTTCTTTTTCCATAAAACTCCCCACACAATTATTTTCCAGTCTGCTTTTTGATATTAAAGTAGCCTACGCACAAGTTCACTGGTCTGCACTGAATAGCATCCAACTCTGTCATTTAAGTTTTGTGAAGAAGAAAAGAAGTCAACAGATAATGGGAGACAATAATGTCTCCCATTATCTTTTTAGATGCTGAAAAAGAAATCAGAAACCTCACACTCTTGCCTTGCTTAGCAAACGTCACCGTGTCACTGAAAACTGTGAAGAGCACTTGGTTTCCATTTAAAGCTGAAAAGCCATCCAGGCCCAAAGAGGCCCAAATTATAACTAAAATGTGATTAACTGCAATAGTAAAACTCAGTTTCACAAATGACACCCAGGCAAGATAACTGTTGAACCTTTAGAATCAAGAAATCATTTAAATATTGTATAACCTAACAACATGATGAAAGTTAAAAGATCCCAAACAGCAATTTATCATCCTTCCATTCATGGGGGTCTGTTTCCAGTGGTCATTGAGCGAGGGTCAGGGTACCTACTAGACAGGTTGTCAGAATGTCATGCCCCACTAATGAAATTAGAGAAAAAAATCAATAATGCAGTAAAATGGAGCAGTAATGGGCTCTGTTTGGCATTACGACAGCAATTCTTCATGCTACACAGCCAGACAGGACACATTTAAAAAAAAAAAAATGAAATTAGAGAACAAGTAAACAAAATTCAGTATTACTGCAGGATAAGGATCCACCAAGATAAAGGTTTCAGATGGCCCAGTCAAAGTCTGAACTCTAATTATCTGACATAACCTTAAACAGGCTGTTTACACCAGAAATTATTTTAAATGCAATAAAACTCTAGTTTGCAAAAAAAAAAAAAAAAAAAAAATACTGTTTAAATTTGGACAAATGGCAGAAAAAAACATTTAAGAGTTTCCTGTTGAATTTCTTCAGACATGCAACAGCAAGATCTGTGCGCGAGCAAAAAAATCTTTCACACTTGCCCACATGTGTGACAGTTTGGGGGTCGGCTATATAAAAAAGGTGTGAGGGGAGCCAGCAAAGCAGACTCTGTAACCTTTCAGTCAGGGCAGCCATGATAGACACTGGGAGCGTCATTTACATCTTGTTGCTGGTTGGTCTCACTGGTAAGTCTAGATTTTAAATAAACTGACTTCTTGATGTCTTAAAAGTTATTTTTCTTTTCTTTCTATTTAGAACATGTGTATATAGGAGAGGGAGGGAGGGGGGGGGGGATTTTTCATGTAATTCCATAAGGAGTAAGTTTAGAGGTTTTGCAGTATTCTTTTTTTAATTTGACAATTTCTCTTTATTGAAGGGGCTTCTGAGAGTGGGATTTTTGAAGGCAAAGTTTCAAAGCCTCATTCCAGACCCTACATGGCATCACTCCAGCAAAGAAGAAACCATATATGTGGTGGGATGCTTGTTCGGGAGGACTTTGTGCTAACTGCAGCACACTGCAAACCGTATGTCTTACTGTAACACTAAGTTAAAATTTTACACTATCTATAGCATTTCATTGCTGCCATTGCTGTTAAATGATTTACAATATGAATTACCGTTATAGTTTTAAAATAACATCCAAATAATGGAAATCAGAAAAAAATCACAATGGAGTTTTGCATGCCCTTTTTCCTATTAAACAATTGTGTTTTTTTTAGTGATAAGTGATCGTTTTAAACAAAATGAAATAATTGTTTTTTTTTTCATTTTTCAAACCTTCAAAGTGACCAGGTAGTGCTCGGAGCCCATGATATCAGCAAGGAGGAGAAAAGTCAGCAAAGGATCAAAGTGGCAAAGTCCTACAGGCATCCAAATTTCAAAGACAAATATGACTATGACATTAAGTTGCTTAAGGTAAACTAAGACACTTTTTTTTTAAAGTATACAAAAAGTATCAGTGTAAAGTGTTCGTCTTAATGCTTTTACAGAAGCAACTAAAATAAACTAAAAATTAAATAAAGCCTATGTAACTCCAAAGTGAAAGTAATAATATATACATTTTAGCACACACAGAGTGATATGTTTAAAGTGTTCATTTTTCTCAATTCCAAACGCCCTACATTTAGTTTTTCTGGAAACTACATACAACAAATAAAAATGAGAATTATCAACAAAGAAATTTCCTATACTGAAAGGTATTCCCACTCAGTGTGCATGATAAGGACTCAGTACTCAGTGAGGCTAAAAATTGTTGCTTTTAGTTCATTTGCATTGCTAGCCATGGTGTCAAAGCTTCTCTATGGCGTTTAGATCAGGCCAGTTTGCTGGCCAGCTATGCTCAGTGATGTAATGGGCATTTAAAGGGGTACTGTTGAAACTGTTCACCGGTCGCAAGTGCTGCTAGAAAATGAAATCGGCTTATAGCTAAAGATAAGCATGATGTACTCTATAAAGTATTCTTAAACAGCTACACTGACTTGCGGTTTATAAAACACAGTGAACAAATACCAGCAGATCACATGGCTGAATCCCCACGGACTGTGAATGCTTCACGCAGGATCTTAAGAAGCTTCTGGAACCATGGTTTCCACATGAAATGCTACATTTACTTTCATCCGAGAAGAGGATTTTGGACCACTGGGCAACAGTCTGGTCCATTTTCTCCTTCACCCAGATAAGCTGCTTTTAGCATCGTCTCTGGTTAAGAGATGATGCCAAACAGTTCTAACCCTGTCTGGTGGGTTTTGAAGCACTGACTGCTGCTGCGGTCCTCACCTTGTGAATGTCCCCCACTCCTGAACGGGCTTTGCTCAACAATCCTCCGCAAGCTGTGATGTCTGTTACTTTTGCAACCACAACCTTTTCCTCCGCTCAACTTACCATTGATATGTGTGACTACAGCAATCTGTGAAAAGCTATTTTCCCTATCAAAGACCTTTTTTGCTTGTTCTCCTTGTGGGAGGTGTCAAATGTTGAGTCAGTCTTCACTATTGTGTCAGTCATAACAAAACTACTTACTTTTTTATAATAGTCATATGTAATATTTTACTTCATACAAAGTGACTAACCCTAACCCTATTTTCATTAGCTATACTGTGATAATCTTAAAAGTCCACAGAAATAAATGCTTGAAATATGTCACTGAGTATGACAAATCTAATTATTAGATGGCTTTTACTTTTTAATGTAATTACTTAAGTATATATAGTCTTATTTGAGATGCACGCATAAACTACTTCAGTCAGTTAAGGTTTTTAAAGGCCTACTCAAATAAATTCTGACATGATGTGACATTTAAGATTACTATTTGCCTGAAATGTTAACACTTTTGAGTAACTGCTGAGGTTCTTTATGTCATGGTTGAGTTTTGGTTTGGCTTTGTTTTTCTGTTACTTTCATTTTTTCATCTCTTTTGGGTTAGGTTTGACTTTATTTATTGTTAGTTTTCAGTCATCAGTTATTTTCTGTCAATTTTCACCTCACCTCCTCAGCAGTCAGTCACACCTGATAATCATTTACCAGTCAATTAGCCAGACCCTTGTTCCACCTGTGAAGTGCTCTATTTAAACCTCCCTCTGCCTTCAGTTCAGCACTGGGCCGTCATCATTCCACACCTCTCCATGCCAGTCCCCGTTTTGCCTTGGAAGCTTTGGTTTGCTCCTGTTGTTAAGAGAACTGCTAACTGGACTAGCCATCCTGGAAAGGCTCTGCTCTGTGACCTGGTGTCTCCTAAGTTCTGCTAACCTGACTAGCCGCCCTGGAGAAGCTCTGCTCTGTGCCCTGGTGTCTCTCAAGTTCTGCTAACCTGACTAGCCGCCCTGGAGAAGCTCAGCTCTGAGCACTGGTGTCTCTCAAGTTCTGCTAACCTGACTAGCCGCCCTGGTGAAGCTCAGCTCTGTGCCCTGGTGTCTCCTATGAACTGCTAACCTGAGTGCTATGAGGCCTGCTGGCCGAGCAGCACCTAGCAAGTGTGGACTCTCTGTCTCCGGGCCGTCAGCTCCTGCCATCACATTCATCCCTGACCTTCTGCAGTCCTGAACCTCCGGTCTTCATCACTCACCACCCAGCATACTTCCTTCAATAAAAACTCAAACTTTTAGTCCCGTGTGTGCATCCTGAGTTCATCGGTAAACAAAACCCTGACACTTTAATGTATGTTGCCCTTTCTTTTACAGCTGGCAAACAATGCCACACTGAATAAAAATGTCCGACTCATAGAGCTGCCGAAGAAAGAGAAGAAAATCCTTGCCAACCTAGAGTGTCTTACCGCTGGCTGGGGCACAACTGGACCAAAGCAACCTATTTCAACTGTTCTGAAAGAAGCGACAGAAAAGACACAATTTAACAAAGAGTGTGATTACATTTGGAAAGAAATTTTCATTCCCCAGCAAATGATTTGCACAAAGTTTTCCAAGAAAAAAGGAGGAATATGCCAGGTAAATGGTCCTGAAACTTTACACCCACTCCATCAAGATTCATATAAACAAATATTTAAACAGCAAAATGAACAAGTGACAATGTTCCCAAATTTTCCCTAACATTTATTAGAATTTCTGAAGTATTTCATTCATGTCCTTTTGTCTTTTTTCCAGGGTGATTCTGGTGGACCCCTTATATGCAAAAATAAGCTTCAAGGCATAACTGCTTTCACTGATGACAAGTGTGACAACCCAACGTACCCACATGTCTTCACTAAAATTGATTTCTTTCTTCCCTGGATCAACAAGATAATGCAGAAATAAGGCCCATGCGGTGCGCACTTCATCTTCCATATAAAATACAAAAAGGTGTAATAAGCCTGTAATGTAGAGCATGACAAATCTTCTGCTTTAATTAAAAACAACCTTGATGTTTTACTTCCGTTTAAAATTGGGAAATTCTACAATAAAGCTGCATTTTTTTTTAAATATGCCTGTGTATTTTTTGATGGATCTTGGTAAAAAAAAAAGGGGGGGGGCGGGGTAAGAATGGTTACAGTACAGTTTAGACTGTACATGACATTTTCACCATTTTGTTTTGCTAGTTACAGGAATGGGTAGCCATAGGGCTGTTGTTCTGCGAGTACCAGAGCTGCTGATTTTATATAAATATATTTATATTTATTATTATTATTATTATTATTATTATTTCAGGTGAACAAATCCAACCACAAACCCCCTCACAAAACACATTTTATGCAGCTATTTTAGAGGAACCTCCAGCGACCTCTGCTTATGGTAAGCAGGACACAGAGATTAAGCTATGCTGCTCAATAAACAAGCAAGTCTGATGAAAAAGAGCTTAACATCTGATAAGATTCACTGAACCCCTTAAGAAACAACTTTTGACTCAATGTTCGGATATTAGAAATTGCTAAATGGAAGATTCATGAGGTACAACAGAGATGCTATAAGAGCCAGTGTGACAGGTCAGTGGGGATTTCTCATCATTCTCACATTTGAACTATGGATCACATAGCCTCTTGAGACCATCCTGATGTCGCGAGCTTTCAAGGTTTCACTCGCAGATCAGTCTGGCTACTTTCCGTTAAAGAAAATTTGGAGCAGTTCACCAAACGAACGTCCAATCAGCGTTGGCTTTGAGGCAGGTATAGGTGTGACGCAACGAGAAGCGCGACAGTTCAGTCAAAATGGACTGTGGATTTAGTTTTAAATCTGAAACCAGATTTAATTTTATTGGTTTTAGTCATTTTACTAGGATGTATAGTCAAAATTTGTTCTCTGCTTTTAACCCATCACCCTTGGGGAGCAGTGGGCTGCCATGTGCGGCGCCCGGGGAGCAATCAGGGGTTAAGGGTCTTGCTCAGGGAGCCAGAGTGCAGGCGCTGGGGATGGAACCGGGTACTTGCACCCTTCTCTGAGTGCAAGCGCACTGCTCTAACAACTAGGCCAACACTCCCCATACACCGAGATGCAGCTCTGCAGCTTGGTAGGCAATTTGGGGTTAGGTGCCTTGCCCTTCCCCTTGCCACATCTACACGTGGCAAGGGGAAGCTGGAATTGAACCCACAACCTTCTGATTGCCAGACGACTAATCAAGCCACAGTCGCCTTCTAAATATATATATATATATATATATATATATATATATATATATATATATATATATATATATATAATACCATATCTTCTAACTTTGTATTCCAGACAGAGCCACAATCCAGCAAACTTGGTTTATGATGAGCAAGAGACACAAAAGGGAGTAATACTAGCTCACGTGTTGTATGGACTGATTTTAATGAGTACAGGGCTGATTGTGAAGTGCAACAGTGTGTTGCTAATTAGCTCCATCTAGAGGACACAATTGTGTATAACTCTTTGTTTCACAAAAGTAAAACACAAGAAATTGCTTGTTTATAGTAATTTTCCCTTTGATAGACGAGTGACCTGGGTAATGTGAGCAAGTGTGTGTCCTATTTTTTTTTTCTTTTTCCACAAAACTCCCCACACAAATATTTTCCAGTCTGCTTTTTGATATTGAAGTAGCCTACACACAAGTTCACTGGTCTGCACTGAATGGCATCCAACTCTGTCATTTAAGTTTTGTGAAGAAGAAAACAAGTCAAAAGATAATGGGAGACAATAATGTCTCCCATTATCTTTTTAGATGCTGAAAAAGAAATCAGAAACCTCACACTCTTGCCTTGCTTAGCAAACTTCACAGTGTCGCTGAAAACTGTGAAGAGCACTTGGTTTCTGTTTAAAGCTGAAAAGCCATCCAGGCCCAAAGAGGCCCAAATTATTACTAAATGTGATTAACTGCAATAGTAAAACTTAGTTTCACAAATGACACCCAGGCAAGATAACTGTTGAACCTTTAGAATCAAGAAATCATTTAAATATTGTATAACCTAACAACATGATGAAAGTTAAAAGATCCCAAAAATCAATTTATCATCCTTCCATCCGTGGGGGTCTGTTTTCAGTGGTCATTGGGCGAGGGTCAGGGTACCTACTAGACAGGTTGCCAGAACATAATGCCCCAAACTAATGAAATTAGAGAAAAAAAAAAAATCAGTAATGCAGTAAAATGGAGCAGTAATGGGTTCTGTTTGGCATTACGACAGCATTTCTTAATGCTACACAGCCAGAGAGGACACATTTAAAAGAAAAAAAAGAAAGAAATTAGAGAACAAATAAACAAACCTCAGTATTGCTACAGGATGATGATCCACCAAGATAAAGGTTTCAGATGGCCCAGTCAAAGTCTGAACTCGAATTATCTGACATAACCTTAAACAGGCTGTTTACACCAGAAATTATTTTAAATGCAATAAAACTCCTGTTTACAATAAATAAATAAAATTACTGTTTAAATTTGGACAAATGGCAGACAAAAAACATTTAAGAGTTTCCTGATGAATTTCTTCAGACATGCAACAGCAAGATTTGTGCGCGAGCAAAAACATCTTTCACACCTGCCCACATGTGTGACAGTTTGGGGGTCGGCTATATAAAAAAGGTGTGAGGGGAGCCAGCAAAGCAGACTCTGCAACCTTTCAGTCAGGGCAGCCATGATAGACACTGGGAGCATCATTTGCATCTTGTTGCTGGTTGGTCTCACTGGTAAGTCTAGATTTTAAATAAACTGACTTCTTGATGTTTTAAAAGGTATTTTTCTTTCTATTTAGGACATGTGTATATGGGAGGGGGCGCTTTTTTCATGTAATTTCACAAGGAGTAAGTTTAGAGGTTTTGCAGTATTCTTTTTTTAATTTGACAATTTCTCTTTATTGAAGGGGCTTCTGAGAGTGGGATTTTTGGAGGCAAAGTTTCAAAGCCCCATTCCAAACCCTACATGGCATCACTCCAGCAGAACAGAGTCCATATATGTGGTGGGATGCTTGTTCGGAAGGACTTTGTGCTAACTGCAGCACACTGCAAACCGTATGTCTTACTGTAACACTAAGTTAAAAATGTACACAATCTATAGCATTTCATTGCTGCCATTGCTGTTAAATGATTTACAATAAGAATTACCATTCTAGTTTTACAATTACATCCAAATAATGGAAATCAGAAGAAAATCACTATGGAGTTTTGAATGCCTATTTTCTCCTACTAAACAATTTAGTTTTTTTTTTTTTTTACAGTGCTAAGTGATTAAATAATCGTTTTTTGTTTTCATTTTTCAAACCTTCAAAGTGACCAGGTAGTGCTCGGAGCCCATGATATCAGCAAGGAGGAGAAAAGTCAGCAAAGGATCAAAGTGGCAAAGTCCTACAGGCATCCAAATTTCAAAGGAAAATTTGACTATGACATTATGTTGCTTAAGGTAAACTAAGACAAAAATTTCTTTAAAATAGTATTTTGTTCAGTGTAAAGTGTTCGTTTTAATTCTGATACAGTAGCGTCTAAAATAAATCAGAAATTAAATAAATCCGTAAGTCACTCTAAAGTGAAAGTCATTATATATACATTTTATCACACAAAGAGTGATATATTTAACGTGTTTATTTTGTCAATTTCAAATGCCCCACATTTAGTTTTTCTAGAAACTACATACAACAAATAAAAATGAGAATTATCAACATAAATAATGTCCTATACTAAATGTATTCCCACTCAGTGTGCAGGATATGGACTCAGTACTCAGCAGGGCTGAAAATTGTTGCTTTCAGTTCATTTGCATTGCTAGCCATGGTGTCACTCCTCGGTCAGCCAAAGCTTCTCTATGGCGTTTAGATCAGGCCAGTTTGCTGGCCAGCTATGCTCAGTGATGTAATGGGCATTTAAAGGGGTACTGTTGAAATTGTTTACCGGTCGCAAGTGCTGCTAGAAAATGAAATCGGCTTATAGCTAAAGATAAGCATGATGTACTCTATAAAGTATTCTTAAACAGCTACACTGACTTGCGGTTTAGAAAACACAGTGAACCAATACCAGCAGATCACATGGCCGAATCACCACGGACTGTGAATGCTTCACCCAGGATCCTAAGAAGCTTCTGGAACATTGGTTTCCACATGAAATGCTACATTTACTTTCATCCGAGAAGAGGATTTTGGACCACTGGGCAAAAGTCCGGTCCATTTTCTCCTTCACCCAGATAAGCTGCTTTTAGCATCGTCTCTGGTTAAGAGACGATGCCAAACAGTTCTAACCCTGTCTGGTGGGTTTTGAAGCACTGACTGCTGCTGCGGTCCTCACCTTGTGAATGTCCCCCACTCCTGAACGGGCTTTACTCAACAATCCTCCGCAAGCTGTGATGTCTGTTACTTTTGCAACCACAACCTTTTCCTCCGCTCAACTTACCATTGATATGTGTGACTACAGCAATCTGTGAAAAGCTATTTTCCCTATCAAAGACCTTTTTAGCCTGTTCTCCTTGTGGGAGGTGTCAAATGTTGAGTCAGTCCTCACTATTGTGTCAGTCATAACAAAACTACTTACTTTTTTATAATAGTCATATGTATATATTTTACTTCATACAAAGTGACTAACCCTAACCCTATTTTCATTAGCTATACTGTGATAATCTTAAAAATCAGTATGACAAATCTAATTATTAGATGGCTTTTACTTTTTAATGTAATTACTTAAGTATATATAGTCTTATTTGAGATGCACGGATAAACTACTTTAGTCAGTTAAGGTTTTTAAAGGCCTACTCAAATAAATTCTGACATGATGTGACGTTTAAGATTAATATTTGTCTGAAATGTTAACACTCTTGAGTAACTGCTGAGGTTCTTTAATGTATGTTGCCCTTTCTTTTACAGCTGGCAAACAATGCCACACTGAATAAAAATGTCCGACTCATAGAGCTGCCGAAAAAAGAGACGAAAAAACTTGCCAACCTTGAGTGTCTTACCGCTGGCTGGGGCAGAACTGGACCAAAGCAACCTATTTCAACTGTTCTGAAAGAAGCGAAAGAAAAGACACAATCGGACATAGACTGTGATAACGTTTGGAAGAAACATTTCATTCCCCAGCAAATGATTTGCACAAAGTTTTCCAAGAAAAAAGGAGGAATATGCCAGGTAAATGGCCTTGAAACTTTACATCCACTCCATCAAGATTCATATAAACAAATATTTAAACAGCAAAATGAACAAGTGACAATGCTCCCAAATTTTCCCTAACATTTATTAGAATTTCTGAAGCATTTCCTTCATGTCCTCTTGTCTTTTTTTCCAGGGTGATTCTGGTGGACCTCTTATATGCAATAATAAGCTTCAAGGCATAACTGCTTTCACTGCTGATGGCAAGTGTGACAACCCAACGTACCCACATGTCTTCACTAAAATTCATTTCTTCCTTCCCTGGATCAACAAGATAATGCAGAAATAAGGCCCATGCGGGGCGCACTTCATCTTCCATATAAATACAAAAAGGTGTAATAAGCCTGTAATGTAGAGCATGACAAATCTTCTGCTTTAATTAAAAACAATCTTGATGTTTTACTTCCGTCTACAATTGGGAAATTCGACAATAAAGCTGCATTTAAAAAAATAAATATATATGGCTGTTTATTTTTTGATGGATCTTGGTAAAAAAAAAAAAGGGCGGGGGGGGGAATGGAACAGTTTAGACTATACATGACATTTTTACCATTTTGTTTTCCTAGTTACAGGAATGGGTAGCCATAGGGCTGTTGTTCTGTGAATACCAGAGCTGCTGATTTTGTACACATACATATATAAACCACAAAAAGGTACCTACCGAGAAACACCTGAGCAAAATACCTCCCTATTTTCAGTGTTGGATTTGTTAGCCTTTTCTTTTTTTTTTTGGATAGCTGGTGAAAAATAATTATCTCGCTGAGAAGTCTGAATGGAACTGGAAAACCTTTGAGTTTGAGCTACTTAATTAAAGCTGCAAACAACTGTAAAACACAGCAAGCTGTCGCTACATAATGTCCCATTTGGATCAAATCATGGATTAATGATTAATTCAAAATGGACATTGTGGATTTAGTTTCAGTTATAAATCTGAAACCAGATTTAATTTTAATGGTTTTTACTGCAGTCATTTTACAAGGATGTATAGTCTGGCTCCTTGACCTGCATGGGTTTGGAATTCATTCTGCAATTCACAACATCTGACTTAGTGTGCTACGCAATGACAGCTGAAGTGCATTTGCGAGACATTTCGTATATCCTGGGAAGATAAGGCTCAACTATGAGAAGAAATGCTCGCCCCTGGTACCTTAAAATGCTTGGCTACGATTTAAAGGGTACAACAACAAAAAAGCTGGGACCCAATGGTGGAAGAGACTGGAAGCTAACATCAAGTTAACACAAAGAGAAAGTACTGTTGCCAGTTGTCAAACAGAAACTCCAGATGCCAACATAGTGCGGTATCAAAGCATACAACTGGAATGTTAAAGGAACAATGATTAAGAATGACACTTAGTGGTTAAAATCAGAACAACACATACATGGTGCCTTTCATGGAGACCCACCATTTACTCAACTGTCTGTTTTTGCTCTTAATGTTTACTTAGACAGGATATGATGTTTTATTCCGTTCTATTTCTGGTCCTCTTCCCTTACTGGCTTCCATGTTTACAGGCTGCTGCGCTTTTGCCAAGATAAAATAACAAATGCTGTTTTGGGAACTTTCATATGATTGGCCGAGGAACCAGGAAGTAAACGCGGGCTACACTCTGAACCAAGGTAGTTCCGGACCGTACCTTTAGGTTTGAAAGGAGAAAAACGTGACGCAAGACATTGTTGATGGAGAGGACTGATTGTTTATAGGGAATGTTACTTCCATCCCATTTGAGAAATCAGACTGATTTAGTTTGATTTTACAGTAAATATCATATGTATTGCTCCTATTAGTGGAAGGGAAACAAGGCCACAAGTGGCAAAGATGAACATTTAAGAGGATTAAGAGGAAACAAAGCCCATTCAATAGTTTGGGGGCGATTCACTAGGGATGGACAGCAGCTTAAGTTGAGCTTCAAGAGCTACCCCAAAAACCTTTTTTCATAACATGAGCTGCAACTGCTGAATGCCTTAAGGTAAGGTCTTACCTGGAAAGTTTCTCAATGGTCAAAAGCCTCTAATCAGAGGAAACTTAATGATGCGTTTGAACTAAATATCACAATCCTTAAGACTGGAAGAAGAGTGGATGGGGTGTTTCACGAGTTTATTTAGGGAGCCGAATCATCTGCTGGTGTTGTTACAATGATTTAATTGACTGCTCAACTAACCTACCGAATATTCACACTGAATGAGTGAAACCTGGGTAAGGAGACAAAACTCAGATGCAAAACATTTAGGCAGGTCCTAAAAAGTTTATAAAGCTGAAGGCATCATTCTTACAACCTATCAGGTAACGAAAGCAAACTGTCTCACAGGAAGAGAAGATTGTGTAGCTTCAAAAATGTGTCATAACACTGAAATCTGTGTTAAGGTTAGCATTTCCTTTTTGTTTTTTAATTCATTTTTAAACCCAAAGTGACCTTTTAAAATCTCCAGCTGCTGTTGTAAAATATACATATTTCTATATTTGGTAAACCGCCAACATTTCAATAGCCTAACAACTTTTTGTATGCAGCCTTGACATGCTAAGTATATTGGTCTATGGTAATGATTTGCATTACTTTCTATTTGACTGTGGTCTGTTTGTGTCTTGTTAAAGAGAAAACATTGTAATATCTTCCCCTAGTTTCAAATGCAACCGCAAAAAAAAAACAAAAAAAAAAAACGTTAACTAAAACTCTTCTGACCAAGAAACCCCCACCTCTTACCACAAATGTGCGCACACATCCTTGTTTTAAATACAAAGCGAGGACCTTGCCTTGACTTCCATTCATTGTCAAGTCTTTGGCCTAACCTTACACCTAACTTTTACGAGTATATACACCTAACCTTAAACCTAATTTTTACGAGTATATGCCTAACCTTAACCCTAAACCTACTTGTCCCCTTAGTCATAAACCTAACCCCTAAGCCCAAAAAAAAAATGAGGACCAAAAAAAATGTCCTCATTTTACTAGTAAAAGCCGCAAACAAACGTTCTCACTCAGCTGCAAAAACAAGTACACACACATGCACACAATTAAAATGTAAGTTTTTAAAGTGTTTTTTTTTTTATTTCTATACCTAATTTACCTAAATGTACCTACATGAAAGTCAACCATCAGACGAAATAATCTGCCTTAAAGTCACACTAGAAATCACAGAACCGTTTGCTTTATTGCGAAAGTCTCACCTAAAAGAAATAACTGATTGAAAATCATACAAAACTTTAAATGCAATAAAAGAATAATTAACAATGAAGTAATTCACATTTTGTGAGAAAATGCACACAACAGTAACATCCCTGTTTGGACATTTCCTGACTATTTATGATAATCATTGCAAACTGTTGCAAAGAAGGGGCAGGTGTGAATACAGCTTTCACCCATGCATGAACCTCTCCAACACCTCCCCACCAAGTTTCCGTTTGTGAGTTTTAAGGCCGATCACTGAAGGTGGTGAAGGGGCTCTGCAAGCCAAAGTGTTAATTCTTTCTCTGCAAGCCAGACATCCTTTTCCTGCAAGCATGGTACGCATAGTTGGTATCGTTTGCCTCCTACTCATCCAACTTAACGGTAAGAAATCTTTTTTCCTTCGAACAAAGCAACTTTTAAGCTACAGATTTTTTTGTGTCCATCTTTGCTGTTACATTGAAATAAAAAAAAGCACATCATGAGTTTTTTTTCCTAAATAACCCATTTTTTTTATTTTAAGGAGCAACTGAGAGTGGTATAACAGGTGGCAGTGTAGCAAAGCCGCATTCCAGGCCCTATATGGCGTCACTCCAGATTCAAAGACAGCATGTATGCGGTGGGATGCTTATCAGGAAGGACTACGTTCTAACCGCAGCACACTGCAAAGAGTGAGTCTGTTTGGCAACGATAAAGATGTGCATATTACAAAAGATTCACATAAAATATTTATTTAAGAATACCCCAATAAGGAAAATGTAGCCAAGTATGAATTCTTGAGCATTTGTGCTTAAAGTAAATGTTTTTGCTTACTAGTTGTTACCAAGACATGACGGTCGTACTCGGCGCACATAACATTAGCAAAGGGGAGAAAAGTCAACAAAAGATCGGTGTGAGGAAGTACCACGTTCATCCACAATACAGTTCCAGTGGGGGATTGGTGTATGACATCATGCTACTCAAGGTAAACTCAAATTTAAAATTTGCCCACATAAAAAAAAAAAAGAAATGTCAGATTATTGTTTCTGGTAATTCATTTATAATTCAAGTTCAGTCAAATATTATGTCTCAGAAGCACACAATTCCAACAAATGATGTTTATTTATCACAATACAGTGTATTTTGTGAAACGGATCTGTCACTCCTGCAGTTAAATAACCCCACAACATTATGCTGCCACCCTGTTTTACTGTCGGGAATCATCATTTGATTTGGACATTTGTGTCAAGACGGATAACATTTAAAAAAAAAAGGTTATACATAGAGGTTAATTCTGGCTGAAAACATTTGTTTTCGCTAGAAAGCTGAAGACAACGAGCATTTTTATAAAGATTTGTAGGACTCCACGCATATTTCAAAGTCCCTAAATAAAAAAAATAACGTCTCCTTAGGAATCTTAAAAGTTTTGAAATGGTCGGAGTCATGAACTAAATCTGACAAAAAAAAATAAATTAAAAAGATAATCACCTGGAGATTGTTCTGGAAAGGAGATATCCTCCCAAACTATGGGATTTGGAGGATTTATGGGAGACAAAGTGTGCAAATATTTCAAAGTCAAGATGTGGGATACTGATAGACTTCCTTTAAAGAAAACTGAATGATAAAAACAAAACAAAAGTTGGTTAAAGTTAATATTAGTTTAAGGTTGTGTACACCTTTGTTACCAGTTAATTGCATATTTTATGTTTGTGTAGTTTCTTCACTAATATCGGTCTTTCAGTTGAGCTATATATCAAATTAAAGGTGAGAACGTTCATAGTCATAATTTCATGGTCACATTTTTCTATGTTACTTAAATCTAGCATTTTAACAGGGGTTTGCAGAACTTTGAGCATCACTGGAATCAAACATATTGTGCTGCATTAGAGGCTGTCAAACATGTTTTTTTTTTCCAAAAATCTAAATTAAAAACGAAAACAAAAAGACACCATATATATTAGACCCAAAGGAACCTTTTTCTTTTCGAAATTATATAACAAAAGGACACATTAAAGTTTAATTTTACAAAGGTTAAATTTTTACTGTTAATTGTTATTTTCTCCAATGTGTTCTCTTAACAGTTGGAAAGAAAAGCCCACCTCAGCCAGTATGTAAAGACAATTGAATTACCAGCAGAAGATGAGGAAATTCTTGCCAATGTGTACTGTAAAGTTGCTGGTTGGGGCAAAACTGGACCTCAAAAACCTCCTTCAGATGTTCTGAGGGAGGCCGAAGAGAAGATCCAATTCAGCTTTGAGTGCAAAAATATCTGGCAAGAAAATTTCACTTCCCAGCAAATGATCTGCACCAAGTTTGACAGAAGGAGGGGAGGAATATGTCAGGTGATCAAGTGATGAATACATCGGATGAACATGACCCCCCCAAGCATTTCATTTATAGAGAAAAAAATGCTTTTTCCTTTAAAAGTCTGAATCAATTCTTCCTTTTGCCCTTTTTGTAGGGGGATTCCGGTGGACCTCTCATCTGCAACAACAAGGTCCAAGGCATTGCTGCTTTTACTTTTAAAGACGACTGTGAAAACAAAACGTATCCGCATGTTTTCACTAAGGTCCATTACTTTCTGCCGTGGATCAAGAAAGTGATGCAGGACTGAGGCAACCTTTTTAAATGCAAGGTTTAATACAATTTACGTGTAGAAAACTGATAGACGCTCTAGGAGAGCAACAAGATGTAAAGTATTTGCATATAGCAGGAAAAAAAGTACATTCAAAATAAAACGATACTTCTTAATAATTGATCTTGCCTATCATTTCTGAAAGATTTATTTACTATTTACATAAAATGTGTTATTTTACATTTAGGACCAATCAAATACAATATCATGCAGGAAAACGTGTTGGTGGGGTTGTTTTTGTTGGTTGATCTCCAGCATGACAACCCACAGAGTTGTGATGATGGAAAAAAAAAAAAGAAAAAAAAAAGAAATTCCCCCTCTCAAAGAAACCCACCAAAACTCAGTCATAGTGCAAACTTTTGAAGTTGAACCTTTTTCTGTCTGTAAAGCCTGGAATCCTGCAAGGAAATGAAAGAAAAAACAACAACACTGTTATAATTTACACCTCAAGCTACATTTGTAACCAAGTTTTTTTTTTTAAAAAGTGACACTCTCGATTCCCCAAAATGTTTTTGTGTCAGACATTGTGGTTTCTTGACTGCCAAAAAAAAAAGCGAAAGCAGAACCCACCTGACCTGAATCTCTGGTGAAATATCTCTTCTCTATTACCTGCATAGAGATTTTTTGTGTGATTACAACAAAAACATGACAAACAAATAACAGAATGTTGTAATTAGGTTAAAACATTTGCTCCAAAAAAGTTACAATGTATTATTAAGTATCAGTTTTGCTTTGTTTGAATGCTGTACTTGTTTCTGAAAGATTGAAAACCACAAATAAACACGCATTTGAGATGTTGAGGTTTAGCATGACCTCTGTATGTCCTTAAAGCTACATAGCCACAATATTTTACTTTTTATTTCTTCATATGTCAGTAGCTCACTCTAATTGTATACAAAGTTTTTCTGAAAGATTATCCCATCCTGCTGGAGTCGTAGTTGCTATTTCAGTGTTTTTATACTTTGTTTTTTGCTCAGTTTGTTAGTAAATAAAGCCTTTCGTGTTTATTTACGATTTTAACGGAAGTACGTACTGCACATGCACAGCAGGGGATAAAACAAGGAAGCGGCTAACGGCTATTAGCATCTCCCAGCAAAACAATGAAGAATGTTCCAAGATGCAGTGGGGGAAAAAAACGCATAAAAAAATATGATTCTATGAGGGAAAAGACTGGAATGTCACTGGGAATACAGAATCAACGTTGGTGTTCACAGAAGTCGACGCTAAACCCGCCGATTGCTCAGATGTGACAGCAGAGTTGACTGACGTGAGTAAATGTTCTGATATGAGGATCCTAAAGTTGCTGTAGATCGGTGTATTTAATTAATAACGGTTGGTCTTCAATCACGCTGAGCTGCCGCTTTATTGCGAGGCATTTCAGAGGGTCAGGCTCGGTTCGGCATTATTTACAATTGATTTATTATTTAAACAAACCGGCATTATGATGGTTCTGAGATACTGCTGGTAGATGGCGCCACATCTGTTTATACCTGGTCATCGCGCCTGAGAGCAAATTATCTTTCAGCTAAAAAAGGACTATCAAAACACTATCAAGATAGAGTCTTGGTCTAAATAATTTTATTTTATCGTGATCAAACAGTTTTTGTTCTTTTTTTAATAAGCATATTATGTGGCTA
>NW_023397244.1:37500-51136 GCF_011125445.2 Fundulus heteroclitus | reverse complement strand
CCAGTAAAGATTCTACTTAACTTGGGATTCAAACCGCATGGTGTCTATTGTGTGAGTAGAGCAGGCCCTGTAATTTGGGGTCCCTATCTGCCCCAGGGGCCGAGAGAAAGCCGTGCTGTGCCGTCAACCTAATAACCCGTCCAAAAACAACTAACAGATTGAAGGTCTTTGAGAGATAGGCTCTTCCAGGTTTGTAGCACCTTACCACAGGAAGCTGCATAGCAATTTGGGCCAGATTAAACCAAACGTCTCAGAGTTAATGAGGTGTCAAAGTTTCATTTTGCTCATTTTCCACCCTTCCTGCCCCTGTCTGCCAAGACGAAACGCTTCCAGCGACACCAAACTCACAGAATCCACTCCATTGTCACCCCCTGGAATGACAGATTGTGAAAAATCAGCCCTCTGGATAGCCTTGACCAAAGATCCCAACCCTAGCTCACAAGGATTAGGCTTCATGGAGCCCCTGCAGGCCCAAAGAGACACCAGTAAAGAATTCTACTTAACTTGGAGATATCAAACCCACGGTTTCTAGGGTGTGAGTAGAGCAGGCCCTGGTAATTTGGGTCCCTATCTGCCCCAGGGGCCGAGAGAAAGCCGTGCTGTGCCGTCAAACCTAATAACCGGTCCAAAAACAACAACATGGAAGGTCTTTGAGAGATAGGCTCTTCCAGGTTTGTAGCACCTTACCACAGGAAGCTGCATAGCAATTTGGGCCAGATTAAACCAAACGTCTCAGAGTTATGAGGTGTCAAAGTTTCATTTTTGCTCATTTTTCCACCCCACCCTTCCTCCCCTGTCATGCCAAGACGAAACGCTCCAGCGACACCAAACTCACAGAATCCACTCATTGTCACCCCCTGAATGACATTTGTGAAAATCAGCCCTCTGGGATGAGCCTGACCAAAGATCCCAACCCTAGCTCAAGGATTTAGGCTTCATGGAGCCCCACCAGGCCCAAGAGACACCAGTAAAGATTCTACTTAACTTGGAGATATCAAACCGCACGGTTTCTAGGGTGTGAGTAGAGCAGCCCTGGTAATTGGGGTCCCTATCTGCCCCAGGGGCCGAGAGAAGCCGTGCTGTGCCGTCAAAACCTAATAACCGCTACCAAAAAACAACTAACCGATTGAAGGTCTTTGAGAGATAGGCTCTTCCATGTTTGGTAGCACCTTACCACAGGAAGCTGTATAGCAAATTTGGGCCAGATTAGAACACAACGTCTCAGAGTTATGAGGTGTCAAAGTTTCATTTTGCTCATTTTTCCACCCCTTCCTGCCCCTGTCATGCCAAGACGAAACGCTCCAGCGACAACCAAACTCACAGAATCCACTCACTGTCACCCCCTGAATGACATTTGTGAAAATCAGCCCTCTGGGATGAGCCTGAACCAAAGATCCCAACCCTAGCTCAAGGATTTAGGCTTCATGGAGCCCCAGCAGGCCCAAAGAGACAACCAGTAAAGATTCTACTTAACTTGGAGCTATCAAACCGCACGGTTTCTAGGGTGTGAGTAGAGCAGGCCCTGGTAATTTGGGGTCCCTATCTGCCCCAGGGGCCGAGAGAAAGCCGTGCTGTGCCGTCAAACCTAATAACCGGTCCAAAAACAACTAACAGATGAAGGTCTTTGAGAGATAGGCTCTTCCAGGTTTGTAGCACCTTACCACAGGAAGCTGCATAGCAAATTTGGGCCAGATTAAACCAAACGTCTCAGAGTTATGAGGTGTCAAAGTTTCATTTTTGCTCATTTTTCCACCCCTTCCTGCCCCTGTCATGCCAAGACGAAACGCTCCAGCGACACCAAACTCACAGAATCCACTCACTGTCACCCCCTGAATGACATTTGTGAAAATCAGCCCTCTGGGATGAGCCTGACCAAAGATCCCAACCCTAGCTCAAGGATTTAGGCTTCATGGAGCCCCACCAGGCCCAAAGAGACACCAGTAAAGATTCTACTTAACTTGGAGATATCAAAACCGCACGGTTTCTAGGGTGTGAGTAGAGCAGGCCCTGGTAATTTGGGGGTCCCTATCTGCCCCAGGGGCCGAGGAGAAAGCCGTGCTGTGCCGTCAAACCTAATAACCGGTCCAAAAACAACTAACAGATGGAAGGTCTTTGAGAGATAGGCTCTTCCAGGTTTGTAGCACCTTACCACAGGAAGCTGCATAGCAAATTTGGGGCCAGATTAAACCAAACGTCTCAGAGTTATGAGGTGTCAAAGTTTCATTTTTGCTCATTTTTCCACCCCTTCCTGCCCCTGTCATGCCAAGACGAAACGCTCCAGCGACACCAAACTCACAGAATCCACTCACTGTCACCCCCTGAATGACATTTGTAAAAAATCAGCCCTCTGGGATGAGCCTGACCAAAGATCCCAACCCTAGCTCAAGGATTTAGGCTTCATGGAGCCCCACCAGGCCCAAAGAGAAACCAGTAAAGATTCTACTTAACTTGGAGATATCAAAACCGCACGGTTCTAGGGTGTGAGTAGAGCAGGCCCTGGTAATTTGGGGTCCCTATCTGCCCCAGGGCCGAGAGAAAGCCGTGCTGTGCTGTGCCGTCAAACCTAATAACCGGTCCAAAAACAACTAACAGATGGAAGGTCTTTGAGAGATAGGCTCTTCCAGGTTTGTAGCACCTTACCACAGGAAGCTGCATAGCAAATTTGGGGCCAGATTAAACCAACGTCTCAGAGTTATGAGGTGTCAAAGTTTCATTTTGCTCATTTTTCCACCCCTTCCTGCCCCTGTCATGCCAAGACGAAACGCTCCAGCGACACCAAACTCACAGAATCCACTCACTGTCACCCCTGAATGACATTTGTGAAAATCAGCCCTCTGGATGAGCCTGACCAAAGATCCCAACCCTAGCTCAAGGATTTAGGCTTCATGGAGCCCCACCAGGCCCAAAGAGAAACCAGTAAAGATTCTACTTACTTGGAGCTATCAAACCGCACGGTTTCTAGGGTGTGAGTAGAGCAGGCCCTGGTAATTTGGGGTCCCTATCTGCCCCAGGGGCCGAGAGAAAGCCGTGCTGTGCCGTCAAACCTAATAACCGGTCCAAAAACAACTAACAGATGGAAGGTCTTTGAGAGATAGGCTCTTCCAGGTTTTGTAGCACCTTACCACAGGAAGCTGCATAGCAATTTGGGCCAGATTAAACCAAACGTCTCAGAGTTATGAGGTGTCAAAGTTTCATTTTTGCTCATTTTTCCACCCTTCCTGCCCCTGTCATGCCAAGACGAAACGCTCCAGCGACACCAAACTCACAGAATCCACTCATTGTCACCCCCTGAATGACATTTGTGAAAATCAGCCCTCTGGGATGAGCCTGACCAAAGATCCCAACCCTAGCTCAAGGATTTAGGCTTCATGGAGCCCCACCAGGCCCAAAGAGAAACCAGTAAAGATTCTACTTAACTTGGAGATAATCAAACCGCACGGTTCTAGGGTGTGAGTAGAGCAGGCCCTGGTAATTTGGGGTCCCTATCTGCCCCAGGGGCCGAGAGAAAGCCGTGCTGTGCCGTCAAACCTAATAACCGGTCCAAAAACAACTAACAGATGGAAGGTCTTTGAGAGATAGGCTCTTCCAGGTTTGTAGCACCTTACCACAGGAAGCTGCATAGCAAATTTTGGGCCAGATTAAACCAAACGTCTCAGAGTTATGAGGTGTCAAAGTTTCATTTTGCTCATTTTTCCACCCCTTCCTGCCCCTGTCATGCCAAGACGAAACGCTCCAGCGACACCAAACTCACAGAATCCACTCACTGTCACCCCCTGAATGACATTTGTGAAAATCAGCCCTCTGGGATGAGCCTGACCAAAGATCCCAACCCTAGCTCAAGGATTTAGGCTTCATGGAGCCCCACCAGGCCCAAAGAGAAACCAGTAAAGATTCTACTTAACTTGGAGCTATCAAACCGCACGGTTTCTAGGGTGTGAGTAGAGCAGGCCCTGGTAATTTGGGGTCCCTATCTGCCCCAGGGGCCGAGAGAAAGCCCGTGCTGTGCCGTCAAAACCTAATAACCGGTCCAAAACACTAACAGATGGAAGGTCTTTGAGAGATAGGCTCTTCCAGGTTTGTAGCACCTTACCAAGGAAGCTGCATAGCAATTTGGGCCAGATTAAACCAAACGTCTCATAGTTATGAGGTGTCAAAGTTCATTTTGAGTCATTTTTCCACCCTTCCTGCCCCTGTCATGCCAAGACGAAACGCTCCAGCGACACCAAACTCACAGAATCCACTCACTGTCACCCCCTGAATGACATTTGTGAAAATCAGCCCTCTGGGATGAGCCTGACCAAAGATCCCAACCCTAGCTCAAGGATTTAGGCTTCATGGAGCCCCACCAGGCCCAAAGAGAAACCAGTAAAGATTCTACTTAACTTGGAGCTATCAAACCGCACGGTTTCTAGGGTGTGAGTAGTAGCAGGCCCTGGTAATTTGGGGGTCCCTATCTGCCCCAGGGGCCGAGAGAAAGCCGTGCTGTGCCGTCAACCTAATAACGAGTCCAAAAACAACTACAGATGGAAGGTCTTTGAGAGATAGGCTCTTCCAGGTTTGTAGCACCTTACCACAGGAAGCTGCATAGCAAATTTGGGCCCAGATTAAACCAAACGTCTCAGAGTTAATGAGGTGTCAAAGTTTCATTTTAGCTCATTTTTCCACCCCTTCCTGCCCCTGTCATGCCAAGACGAAACGCTCCTGCGACACCAAACTCACAGAATCCACTCACTGTCACCCCTGAATGACATTTGTGAAAATCAGCCCTCTGGGATGAGCCTGACCAAGATCCCAACCCTAGCTCAAGGATTTAGGCTTCATGGAGCCCCACCAGGCCCAAAGAGAAACCAGGTAAAGATTCTACTTAACTTGTAGCTATCAAACCGCAACGGTTTTCTAGGGTGTGAGTAGAGCAGGCCCTGGTAAGTTGGGGTCCCTATCTGCCCCAGGGCCGAGAGAAAGCCGTGCTGTGCCGTCACACCTAATAACCGGTCCAAAACAACTAACAGATGGAAGGTCTTTGAGAGATAGGCTCTTCCAGGTTTGTAGCACCTTACCACAGGAAGCTGCATAGCAAATTTGGGCCAGATTAAACCAAACGTCTCAGAGTTATGAGGTGTCAAAGTTTCATTTTTAGCTCATTTTTCCACCCCTTCCTGCCCCTGTCATGCCAAGACGAACGCTCCAGCGACACCAAACTCACAGAATCCACTCACTGTCACCCCCTGAATGACATTTGTGAAAATCAGCCCTCTGGGATGAGCCTGACCAAAGATCCCAACCCTAGCTCAAGGATTTAGCTTCATGGAGCCCCACCAGGCCCAAAGAGAAACCAGTAAAGATTCTACTTAACTTGGAGCTATCAAAACCGCACGGTTTCTAGGGTGTGAGTAGAGCAGGCCCTGGTAATTTGGGGTCCCTATCTGCCCCAGGGGCCGAGAGAAAGCCGTGCTGTGCCGTCAACCTAATAACCGGTCCAAAAACAACTAACAGATGGAAGGTCTTTGAGAGATAGGCTCTTCCAGGTTTGTAGCACCTTACCACAGGAAGCTGCATAGCAAATTTGGGCCAGATTAAAACCAAACGTCTCAGAGTTATGAGGTGTCAAAGTTTCATTTTTAGTCATTTTCCACCCCTTCCTGCCCCTGTCATGCCAAGACGAAACGCTCCAGCGACACCAAACTCACAGAATCCACTCACTGTCACCCCTGAATGACATTTGTGAAAATCAGCCCTCTGGGATGAGCCTGACCAAAGATCCCAACCCTAGCTCAAGGATTTAGGCTTCATGGAGCCCCACCAGGCCCAAAGAGAAACCAGTAAAGATTCTACTTAACTTGGAGCTATCAAACCGCACGGTTCTAGGGGTGTGAGTAGAGCAGGCCCTGGTAATTTGGGGTCCCTATCTGCCCCAGGGGCCGAGAGAAAGCCGTGCTGTGCCTGTGCCGTCAAACCTAATAACCGGTCCAAAAACAACTAACAGATGGAAGGTCTTTGAGAGATAGGCTCTTCCAGGTTTGTAGCACCTTACCACAGGAAGCTGCATAGCAATTTGGGCCAGATTAAACCAAACGTCTCAGAGTTATGAGGTGTCAAAGTTTTCATTTTTAGCTCATTTTTCCACCCCTTCCTGCCCCTGTCATGCCAAGACGAAACGCTCCAGCGACACCAAACTCACAGAATCCACTCACTGTCACCCCCTGAATGACATTTGTGAAAATCAAGCCCTCTGGATGAGCCTGACCAAAGATCCCAACCCTAGCTCAAGGATTTAGGCTTCATGGAGCCCCACCAGGCCCAAAGAGAACCAGTAAAGATTCTACTTAACTTGGAGCTATCAAACCGCACGGTTTCTAGGGTGTGAGTAGAGCAGGCCCTGGTAATTTGGGGTCCCTATCTGCCCCAGGGGCCGAGAGAAAGCCGTGCTGTGCCGTCAAACCTAATAACCGGTCCAAAAACAACTAACAGATGGAAGGTCTTTGAGAGATAGGCTCTTCCAGGTTTGTAGCACCTTACCACAGGAAGCTGCATAGCAAATTTGGGCCAGATTAAACCAACGTCTCAGAGTTATGAGGTGTCAAAGTTCATTTTGCTCATTTTTCCACCCCTTCCTGCCCCTGTCATGCCAAGACGAAACGCTCCAGCGACACCAAACTCACAGAATCCACTCACTGTCACCCCCTGAATGACATTTGTGAAAATCAGCCCTCTGGGATGAGCCTGACCAAAGATCCCAACCCTAGCTCAAGGATTTAGGCTTCATGGAGCCCACCAGGCCCAAAGAGAAACCAGTAAAGATTCTACTTAACTTGGAGCTATCAAACCGCACGGTTTCTAGGGTGTGAGTAGAGCAGGCCCTGGTAATTTGGGGTCCCTATCTGCCCCAGGGGCCGAGAGAAAGCCGTGCTGTGCCGTCAAAACCTAATAACCGGTCCAAAAACAACTAACAGATGGAAGGTCTTTGAGAGATAGGCTCTTCCAGGTTTGTAGCACCTTACCACAGGAAGCTGCATAGCAAATTTGGGCCAGATTAAACCAAACGTCTCAGAGTTATGAGGTGTCAAAGTTTCATTTTAGCTCATTTTTCCACCCCTTCCTGCCCCTGTCATGCCAAGACGAAACGCTCCAGCGACACCAAACTCACAGAATCCACTCACTGTCACCCCCTGAATGACATTTGTGAAAAATCAGCCCTCTGGGATGAGCCTGACCAAAGATCCCAACCCTAGCTCAAGGATTTAGGCTTCATGGAGCCCCACCAGGCCCAAAGAGAAACCAGTAAAGATTCTACTTAACTTGGAGCTATCAAACCGCACGGTTTCTAGGGTGTGAGTAGAGCAGGCCCTGGTAATTTGGGGTCCCTATCTGCCCCAGGGGCCGAGAGAAAGCCGTGCTGTGCCGTCAAACCTAATAACCGGTCCAAAAACAACTAACAGATGGAAGGTCTTTGAGAGATAGGCTCTTCCAGGTTTGTAGCACCTTACCACAGGAAGCTGCATAGCAAATTTGGGCCAGATTAAACCAAACGTCTCAGAGTTATGAGGTGTCAAAGTTTCATTTTTAGCTCATTTTCCACCCCTTCCTGCCCCTGTCATGCCAAGACGAAACGCTCCAGCGACACCAAACTCACAGAATCCACTCATTGTCACCCTCTGAATGACATTTGTGAAAATCAGCCCTCTGGGATGAGCCTGACCAAAGATCCCAACCCTAGCTCAAGGATTTAGGCTTCATGGAGCCCCACCAGGCCCAAAGAGACACCAGTAAAGATTCTACTTAACTTGGAGCTATCAAAACCGCACTGGTGTCTAGGGTGTGAGTAGAGCAGGCCCTGGTAATTTGGGGTCCCTATCTGCCCCAGGGGCCGAGAGAAAGCCGTGCTGTGCCGTCAAACCTAATAACCGGTCCAAAAACAACTAACAGATGGAAGGTCTTTGAGAGATAGGCTCTTCCAGGTTTGTAGCACCTTACCACAGGAAGCTGCATAGCAAAGTTTGGGCCAGATTAAACCAAACGTCTCAGAGTTATGAGGTGTCAAAGTTTCATTTTTAGCTCATTTTTCCACCCCTTCCTGCCCCTGTCATGCCAAGACGAAACGCTCCAGCGACACCAAACTCACAGAATCCACTCACTTGTCACCCCCTGAATGACATTTGTGAAAATCAGCCCTCTGGATGAGCCTGACCAAAGATCCCAACCCTAGCTCAAGGATTTAGGCTTCATGGAGCCCCACCAGGCCCAAAGAGAAACCAGTAAAGATTCTACTTAACTTGGAGCTATCAAACCGCATGGTTTCTAGGGTGTGAGTAGAGCAGGCCCTGGTAATTTGGGGTCCATATCTGCCCCAGGGGCCGAGAGAAAGCCGTGCTGTGCCGTCAAACCTAATAACCGGTCCAAAAACAACTAACAGATGGAAGGTCTTTGAGAGATAGGCTCTTCCAGGTTTGTAGCACCTTACCACAGGAAGCTGCATAGCAAATTTGGGCCAGATTAAACCAAACGTCTCAGAGTTATGAGGTGTCAAAGTTTCATTTTTGCTCATTTTTCCACCCCTTCCTGCCCCTGTCATGCCAAGACGAAACGCTCCAGCGACACCAACTCACAGAATCCACTCACTGTCACCCCCTGAATGACATTTGTGAAAATCAGCCCTCTGGGATGAGCCTGACCAAAGATCCCAACCCTAGCTCAAGGATTTAGGCTTCATGGAGCCCCACCAGGCCCAAAGAGAAACCAGTAAAGATTCTACTTAACTTGGAGCTATCAAACCGCACGGTTTCTAGGGTGTGAGTAGAGCAGGCCCTGGTAATTTGGGGTCCCTATCTGCCCCAGGGGCCGAGAGAAAGCCGTGCTGTGCCGTCAAACCTAATAACCGGTCCAAAAACAACTAACAGATGGAAGGTCTTTGAGAGATAGGCTCTTCCAGGTTTGTAGCACCTTACCACAGGAAGCTGCATAGCAAATTTGGGCCAGATTAAACCAAACGTCTCAGAGTTATGAGGTGTCAAAGTTTCATTTTTGCTCATTTTTCCACCCCTTCCTGCCCCTGTCATGCCAAGACGAAACGCTCCAGCGACACCAAACTCACAGAATCCACTCACTGTCACCCCTGAATGACATTTGTGAAAATCAGCCCTCTGGGATGAGCCTGACCAAAGATCCCAACCCTAGCTCAAGGATTTAGGCTTCATGGAGCCCCACCAGGCCCAAAGAGAAACCAGTAAAGATTCTACTTAACTTAGAGCTATCAAACCGCACTGGTTTCTAGGGTGTGAGTAGAGCAGGCCCTGGTAATTTGGGGTCCCTATCTGCCCCAGGGGCCGAGAGAAAGCCGTGCTGTGCCGTCAAACCTAATAACCGGTCCAAAAACAACTAACAGATGGAAGGTCTTTGAGAGATAGGCTCTTCCAGGTTTGTAGCACCTTACCACAGGAAGCTGCATAGCAAATTTGGGCCAGATTAAACCAAACGTCTCAGAGTTATGAGGTGTCAAAGTTTCATTTTTGCTCATTTTTCCACCCCTTCCTGCCCCTGTCATGCCAAGACGAAACGCTCCAGCGACACCAAACTCACAGAATCCACTCACTGTCACCCTCTGAATGACATTTGTGAAAATCAGCCCTCTGGGATGAGCCTGACCAAAGATCCCAACCCTAGCTCAAGGATTTAGGCTTCATGGAGCCCCACCAGGCCCAAAGAGAAACCAGTAAAGATTCTACTTAACTTGGAGCTATCAAACCGCACGGTTTCTAGGGTGTGAGTAGAGCAGGCCCTGGTAATTTGGGGTCCCTATCTGCCCCAGGGGCCGAGAGAAAGCCGTGCTGTGCCGTCAAACCTAATAACCGGTCCAAAAACAACTAACAGATGGAAGGTCTTTGAGAGATAGGCTCTTCCAGGTTTGTAGCACCTTACCACAGGAAGCTGCATAGCAAATTTGGGCCAGATTAAACCAAACGTCTCAGAGTTATGAGGTGTCAAAGTTTCATTTTTAGCTCATTTTTCCACCCCTTCCTGCCCCTGTCATGCCAAGACGAAACGCTCCAGCGACACCAAACTCACAGAATCCACTCACTGTCACCCCCTGAATGACATTTGTGAAAATCAGCCCTCTGGGATGAGCCTGACCAAAGATCCCAACCCTAGCTCAAGGATTTAGGCTTCATGGAGCCCCACCAGGCCCAAAGAGAAACCAGTAAAGATTCTACTTAACTTGGAGCTATCAAACCGCACGGTTTCTAGGGTGTGAGTAGAGCAGGCCCTGGTAATTTGGGGTCCCTATCTGCCCCAGGGGCCGAGAGAAAGCCGTGCTGTGCCGTCAAACCTAATAACCGGTCCAAAAACAACTAACAGATGGAAGGTCTTTGAGAGATAGGCTCTTCCAGGTTTGTAGCACCTTACCACAGGAAGCTGCATAGCAAATTTGGGCCAGATTAAACCAAACGTCTCAGAGTTATGAGGTGTCAAAGTTTCATTTTAGCTCATTTTTCCACCCCTTCCTGCCCCTGTCATGCCAAGACGAAACGCTCCAGCGACACCAAACTCACAGAATCCACTCATTGTCACCCTCTGAATGACATTTGTGAAAATCAGCCCTCTGGGATGAGCCTGACCAAAGATCCCAACCCTAGCTCAAGGATTTAGGCTTCATGGAGCCCCAGCAGGCCCAAAGAGACACCAGTAAAGATTCTACTTAACTTTGAGATATCAAACCGCATGGTGTCTAGGGTGTGAGTAGAGCAGGCCCTGGTAATTTGGGGTCCCTATCTGCCCCAGGGGCCGAGAGAAAGCCGTGCTGTGCCGTCAAACCTAATAACCGGTCCAAAAACAACTAACAGATGGAAGGTCTTTGAGAGATAGGCTCTTCCAGGTTTGTAGCACCTTACCACAGGAAGCTGTATAGCAAATTTGGGCCAGATTAAACCAAACGTCTCAGAGTTATGAGGTGTCAAAGTTTCATTTTTACTCATTTTTCCACCCCTTCCTGCCCCTGTCATGCCAAGACGAAACGCTCCAGCGACACCAAACTCACAGAATCCACTCACTGTCACCCCCTGAATGACATTTGTGAAAATCAGCCCTCTGGGATGAGCCTGACCAAAGATCCCAACCCTAGCTCAAGGATTTAGGCTTCATGGAGCCCCAGCAGGCCCAAAGAGAAACCAGTAAAGATTCTACTTAACTTGGAGATATCAAACCGCATGGTTGTCTAGGGTGTGAGTAGAGCAGGCCCTGGTAATTTGGGGTCCCTATCTGCCCCAGGGGCCGAGAGAAAGCCGTGCTGTGCCGTCAAACCTAATAACCGGTCCAAAAACAACTAACAGATGGAAGGTCTTTGAGAGATAGGCTCTTCCAGGTTTGTAGCACCTTACCACAGGAAGCTGCATAGCAAATTTGGGCCAGATTAAACCAAACGTCTCAGAGTTATGAGGTGTCAAAGTTTCATTTTAGCTCATTTTTCCACCCCTTCCTGCCCCTGTCATGCCAAGACGAAACGCTCCAGCGACACCAAACTCACAGAATCCACTCATTGTCACCCCTCTGAATGACATTTGTGAAAATCAGCCCTCTGGGATGAGCCTGACCAAAGATCCCAACCCTAGCTCAAGGATTTAGGCTTCATGGAGCCCCAGCAGGCCCAAAGAGACACCAGTAAAGATTCTACTTAACTTGGAGATATCAAACCGCATGGTGTCTAGGGTGTGAGTAGAGCAGGCCCTGGTAATTTGGGGTCCCTATCTGCCCCAGGGGCCGAGAGAAAGCCGTGCTGTGCCGTCAAACCTAATAACCGGTCCAAAAACAACTAACAGATGGAAGGTCTTTGAGAGATAGGCTCTTCCAGGTTGTAGCACCTTACCACAGGAAGCTGCATAGCAAGTTTGGGCCAGATTAAACCAAACGTCTCAGAGTTATGAGGTGTCAAAGTTTCATTTTTGCTCATTTTTCCACCCCTTCCTGCCCCTGTCATGCCAAGACGAAACGCTCCAGCGACACCAAACTCACAGAATCCACTCATTGTCACCCCCTGAATGACATTTGTGAAAATCAGCCCTCTGGGATGAGCCTGACCAAAGATCCCAACCCTAGCTCAAGGATTTAGGCTTCATGGAGCCCCAGCAGGCCCAAAGAGACACCAGTAAAGATTCTACTTAACTTGGAGATATCAAACCGCATGGTGTCTAGGGTGTGAGTAGAGCAGGCCCTGGTAATTTGGGGGTCCCTATCTGCCCCAGGGGCCGAGAGAAAGCCGTGCTGTGCCGTCAAACCTAATAACCGGTCCAAAAACAACTAACAGATGGAAGGTCTTTGAGAGATAGGCTCTTCCAGGTTTGTAGCACCTTACCACAGGAAGCTGCATAGCAAGTTTGGGCCAGATTAAACCAAACGTCTCAGAGTTATGAGGTGTCAAAGTTTCATTTTTACTCATTTTTCCACCCCTTCCTGCCCCTGTCATGCCAAGACGAAACGCTCCAGCGACACCAAACTCACAGAATCCACTCATTGTCACCCTCTGAATGACATTTGTGAAAATCAGCCCTCTGGGATGAGCCTGACCAAAGATCCCAACCCTAGCTCAAGGATTTAGGCTTCATGGAGCCCCAGCAGGCCCAAAGAGACACCAGTAAAGATTCTACTTAACTTGGAGATATCAAACCGCACGGTTTCTAGGGTGTGAGTAGAGCAGGCCCTGGTAATTTGGGGTCCCTATCTGCCCCAGGGGCCGAGAGAAAGCCGTGCTGTGCCGTCAAACCTAATAACCGGTCCAAAAACAACTAACAGATGGAAGGTCTTTGAGAGATAGGCTCTTCCAGGTTTGTAGCACCTTACCACAGGAAGCTGCATAGCAAAGTTTGGGCCAGATTAAACCAAACGTCTCAGAGTTATGAGGTGTCAAAGTTTCATTTTAGCTCATTTTTCCACCCCTTCCTGCCCCTGTCATGCCAAGACGAAACGCTCCAGCGACACCAAACTCACAGAATCCACTCACTTGTCACCCCTCTGAATGACATTTGTGAAAATCAGCCCTCTGGGATGAGCCTGACCAAAGATCCCAACCCTAGCTCAAGGATTTAGGCTTCATGGAGCCCCACCAGGCCCAAAGAGAAACCAGTAAAGATTCTACTTAACTTGGAGATATCAAACCGCATGGTGTCTAGGGTGTGAGTAGAGCAGGCCCTGGTAATTTGGGGTCCCTATCTGCCCCAGGGGCCGAGAGAAAGCCGTGCTGTGCCGTCAAACCTAATAACCGGTCCAAAAACAACTAACAGATGGAAGGTCTTTGAGAGATAGGCTCTTCCAGGTTTGTAGCACCTTACCACAGGAAGCTGCATAGCAAATTTGGGCCAGATTAAACCAAACGTCTCAGAGTTATGAGGTGTCAAAGTTTCATTTTTAGCTCATTTTTCCACCCCTTCCTGCCCCTGTCATGCCAAGACGAAACGCTCCAGCGACACCAAACTCACAGAATCCACTCACTGTCACCCCCTGAATGACATTTGTGAAAATCAGCCCTCTGGGATGAGCCTGACCAAAGATCCCAACCCTAGCTCAAGGATTTAGGCTTCATGGAGCCCCAGCAGGCCCAAAGAGACACCAGTAAAGATTCTACTTAACTTGGAGATATCAAACCGCATGGTTT
>NW_023397244.1:0-27500 GCF_011125445.2 Fundulus heteroclitus | reverse complement strand
TCCTCAGCCGTTGGTAAATGTGTCGTTGTTGCGACACGACGTCATCACGTCTACCCCAAGCCCAGCACCAGCGCCGATAAACGACGCAAAAAAATGGATATTGAATTATTATTTTTTATTTACTTGTTATTGGAGGAGGAGAGTCGGTTTACACGGCTTCGGCGGCAGCAAAACCGGCGACAAATTTTTCTCAGGCTGGAGGAGCGCAGTGGAGAGGTAACATTTACCTGCTATTATTTTCACCCACAGGGGCCTGCTAATGATCATAATATACCAGTTATTAAACAAACGCTTGTCAGCAGATTGATGAATATGTTTAAATATAAAATGTTATATTTATTTGTAAGACTTGATATAAGCTTATGTTTGTAACTTTAGTAATTTGAATTGAATAGTTAAATGTGTACAAACCCTGTAAATAACTGACTTAAATCACTACTTTCACTATCACTAATGTGTTGAGAAGCCAAATAAAACTAATATTGAGAAATAAATCATTATTTGTCTAAATTGTTATCCCCTTACTGCCTGATTTTATTTGTAATTATATAACGAAAAAATAATACAGGAAAAATAAATCTAAATATATAACGTAAAAAAAAAAAAGTTAAATAGTGGATCTAGATGAAGTAAAATAAGTAAAGGCCAGAATTGTTTGGTCACAAATTAGCAACACCAGGCGTTAAGCGGTTAACATTCACTAGAATTATATCAGCTACAATGAAATTGCTATCATCTAATCCTGTTGTTCTTAATCTTCATGTCTCTATCCAGACAAGGCCGATGTACCGCTGCATCAACTTAAATGCACAACATCTGCCTGGGAGCCGGTGACATCATGGCCCCAGACGATGAAGTGCAGGACGACATGCCAGAGGATGAGGAGGTAGAGAACGTGTTGGAGGCAGTCAGTGGTGCTCCCTGGTGGGACCAGCTGTCTGCCGAGGTGTCTGCCCTGGAGGAGGGTCTACCCGACCACGATTACATTTAGATGGCAAGTATAATCACTTTTTAGCTTTTCTCATGTAAGGGTTATGAAAACAGTTGTATTAAAGTCATTTTCTGCGTCTTCTTAAACATTTTTAGGAACATGGCAGCGGTCAGTTGGGTCAGCCCTGCAAACCCTGATGGACGATGTGGTGAACAGTGGAGAGAGGCATCCCCCACCCCCCAGATGATGTCCCACTCGCAGTCACTAATATCACAACTATAAGATTAAAAAAAGTGACATCTGTGCATCATTTGATGTGATCAAAAGATTATATTTGTACGTTGGTGTTTGAACAGGACTTCTTTGAACTTGTGTGAATTTTACATACAAATGCAACATGTATATGGAGTTATGCCTCAACTCTTACCTCCATCCGACTGCGGCAGTGTTCTTGGCCCTGGTAAAGAGGTGGTCATTTTGCCCAAGGAGTTTTATCAACTCCTCTGTATGCTCCCTGCTCCCTAGAACAAAATGACATGTAAAGCATATTTCTGTTATGTCAACAGGAAAAATGACTGTTCTGTATAATTACACCGGTATCGTTCTTCAAGTGAATTATACTTTAAACCTTATTATACTGTACTGTAAATTAACTATACGTTATTGAGTATTCAAACAAAACGTTTGCAGTATTGACAGCCCAGCACAGCTGGACTGATGTGATTTCTTCAGCTGCATTAAGCTTTGACAGTTCTAATCATTTGTAATAAACTGCATGAGAATAAATTGATCGAATTTGTGAGGGACAGTTATCAGCGCAGTTACAATAAGATGTAGGTTAAAATCAAAAATTGTGACATTTTTATGAAGGCTTTTAATGTTGTTGAACGTCTCATATCAACAGATTAGCTCTAAGCTTTAGCTGGTCCTACAAATTCCGGTGGCTCCGTTACCGTCATGTATTTTAATAATGTTCAGTTAAAAAATAAAATAAAAACAAACTACTTACATTTAAAGCTGTACTCAGCACTACTGCCAGCACTGCTGCTGCTTTCCAGTCTTGATGAAAATCTGCCTTCTTTCTTTTTTTTCTTCAACTACTAAAAAAAAAAGCGAGCAAAGCACCTTGGGAAATCTTATGGCAGGCGAGGCCACTAAGGATGGTAGCGGTGCATCCTCAGAATTCGGGGAAAAGGAGGACGCATTTGAAGGCAGCATTTTAAGCATCCTCAAAATTTTGGCCAAATGGGACAGCCTCCGCGCATCGCTGTGACGTCACCGGCCTTAAAATGCGTCCTTCGAAGGACGCAGCCGCCGAATTGAGACACAGCTATTATTGACTTATCTAAATTCCAGGAACTTGATATAGGTTTGTTTTCTTTAGATCAAGAAAAGGCCTTTGATCGAGTCGATCATATGTATTTGTTCAAAACACTGAAAGCATTTGGGTTTGGTAAAACGTTTATTTCATGGATTGAGTTAAAATTTTCAGGAGCCACTGTAATATTAAAGGTAGGAGGGGGACTTAGCAGACCAGTATCTGTTCAGAGAGGAATCAGGCAGGGATGTCCCCTATCTGGGATGTTATACGCTTTAGCTATTGAGCCTCTTTTGCATAAACTCAGGCGGAGTCTCTCAGGGTTAAACTTGGTGGACAATACAAACAATTTAGTCAGGTTGTCAGCATATGCTGATGACATCACAGTTTTTATAACATGTCAAAATGATAGAATTCTGGAATAAGAATTAAAATTATATGAACAAGCTTCTTCTGCTAAAGTTAACTGGTCAAAATGTGAAGGACTTTTACTTGGAGGGTGGAACAATAAAGAGCAGCCAACCTTACCAGCCGGGCTGCAGTGGGGCACAGAGGGAATGAAGGTCTTAGGTGTGTTTCTGGGAAATGAAAATTTTCAGTCAAAAAACTGGGAGGGTTTAGTTGAAAAAATAAGTGCCCGATTGTCTAGATGCCCCAGTTGTCCTACAGGGGTAGGACTTTGGTCGCCAACAGTCTGGCTGCATCTATGCTCTGGCACCGTGCCACGGTTTTAGTTCCTCCAGACAAAGTCATTAAAGAAATACAGAAGAGACTGGTGGATTTCTTTTGGAATGGATATCACTGGATTAAATTGGCAGTGCTGTTTCTACCTGTGTCAGAAGGGGGTCAGGGATTGATTGACCTAAGGAGTCGCATAACTACGTTTCGGCTTCAGACGGCACAGCGTTTTCTCTACAGAACGCAGCAGCCCTGGACTGAAACAGCATCCTTGTTGCTGCGTAGAGTGAAGAACCTGGCTTATGATAAGCACCTGTTTCTCTTGGAGCTGGACAGTATGGATGTAACACGGACCTCCAGTTTTTACCAGTCGGTTCTACATGACTGGAGAACAGTTTTAAAAAGTAAGAGAGATTTCTCTCAGTTATATGGGTCGGTGGAGGAAGAACCTTTGTTTCATAACCCGGTCATCCAGAGCAGGATTCTGGGCTCTGACAGTATTCAGAGGATCCTTACAGCGGCTGGGCTGACGAAGCTGGCAGGACTGAGGTCAGCGGGTCAGTGGAAGAGTGCTGCTAGACTCTGTCAAGACACTGGAAGTAAATCTTTACGCCTCATGGATAAACTGGTGGAGGAGGTGGTGAACGGACTTCCTGGTTCTTTCAGGAGAGCATTAGAAACAGAAGACCATACAGAAGGATTTCCTGAGCTGTCCATCTGTGCTGCAGTAGAGGAGCAGGAGGAAGCAGACGGGCTTCTGTTGTCCTTCAGAACACCTGAGTTGGGGAACTTCTCTGAGTTCCCCAACTCAAAAAAGAGTTTGTATGCTGTGTCTGTGAAGGTCCTGAACAGAACGATGTTGGCCGGGGTCAGAGAGTCGAGGTGGGTTGATGTGTTGGCACCAGGTTCATCTCCCAGGGGCAGCTGGAGGTCCCTGTACAAAGCTCCCATAGAGAAACGCAGTGCGGATCTCTAGTGGAGAGTGGTGCACGGGGCCGTGGCCACGAACAGACATGTGGCACGTATTGATCCCAGATCAGGGAGTCAGTGTGGGTTTTGTCAGGCTGAGGAAACACTACTGCATCTCTGGCTCAGATGTCCCAGACTGGTTCCTCTCTTCTCATTGTTAAAGCAGTGGGTGGGAGGATTAGGACTCAAGTTTAATAATGAACTGTTTATTTTTGGTCCCAAATACTCAGTAGCACAACGGAGTAATATTTGTCTGGTTAATTTTTTGTTTGGTCAGGCAAAGATGAGCATTTGGTTCAGCAGGAGAAATAAAATGAAGGGGATAGGTTCTGTAGATGTTGACCTGATGTTCAGAGGACTGGTGGCTGCACGTCTTAGGACAGAGTTTGCCTATTATAAGATGGTGTCAGACTTGAAAGAGTTTATTTGTATATGGGGAGGTAGAGATATTTTATGTTGTGTAATTGATGAATTGCTTACTCTCAGTTTTTGAGGGTTTATTTTATATATATTTTTTGGGGTTTTAGACTGTAAGAATGTTGGTGTATGAGTCTATGTATATGGTTTACTTGTGAGTTTGTATTGTAATGAAACATTGGACCAATAAAGGGAGTTCATGGTCTCTCTCTCTCTCTCTCTCTCTCTCTCTCTCTCTCTCTCTCTCTCTCAGCAGGAGGTCAGTTGTGACCACTCCCTACAGATAAAAAGTCACAGTCCACGAGCTGAGTGAGAATGAGCCTTTCTGAAGCTCCTCCCTGGCATAGGGAGAAACTGCCAGCCGATTCAAAGATAAGTCTCTCACTTCTGCTTAAAACAGATGCTGAAGTGAAGGAATCCATCTATGCCAGCTTTGTTTTGCTTTCTCAGCGGACCCCTGACGGAGATGGTTCCAGGCAACGCAGAACTGAAACGCCGGCACAGGAGCCACTTCCCCATGCCGAGGAGAAATCTGCTTAAATCGTGACTGCAACCGTGGTGAGAGGCTGCCTGGACACCTACAGGCCTCCATTTCCTCCACACGCTGTGGTTAGCCCACATGCTGTTGAAGAGCTAACGCTAGCCCGCCAACAACCAGCCAGCAACTTCCCTCCTCAACGCCCCTTCCGTGAATGGTGTTGAGAATTAAAAATATATCTTAGTTGGGGTTACTGAGGAAAGCAGAGTGGGGTCCGTCCCTCCCTGCTCCACCGTAAGATAAACATGGAGTTTTATTGCTGAGAGGGTGGGTCAGAAAGAGAGTTCCTTTGTTCAAAACAGATTTTCCCCTCCTCCTAAAAAACATGGGATGGTCTCACCTTAAAAAGATGTGTTCAGTCTTTTTAAAGTTAGACAGACCTATCCACCGCGCGGAAAACATCTTGTAATGGTATGTACTCTGTCCTCCATATTTAATTTCTATGAATTAAATATGGATTTAAACTGTTCTACCTCTGATCAATGTTTCCTCATTTATTGTCAAATTTTAAACCGGGGTAAAAATGGGCCTTTAGTAGCAAAGCAGGATTAGGCCAATACTACAGAATTAACAATGGCCAAACTGAAAAGAACTGACATGAGACAAAGGACAGGTTTGGACAGGGAGCTGAGGGTGAAGTAAAAGGTTTATTGGAAAATCTTTTGTAAACCGTTGGACACATGGTGTTTAGAACAAAAGGGCCAACCGATAGCTCGCGTTAGCCAAACTGCTATTAGCCTTGCTAACATCCGGTTTCGGACATTTCAAAAGGAGTTTGTTTTAAAGCATAAAGTGTAACCGTTCTGCTCAGCAATCCCTCAATGGTGTTATGAGCCTTATCCCCGCATTACTATCGAATATTAATGTTGGTAAAGGCAATTTTGATAACTTTATGTTGTAACTTCTTAGCCACCGATTTGCTACAGCGACCCCTAGGGCCCGGAGGTAGAATCGCATAAACAAAGGCAAGCGATTCTGTTATTTCAACAAATAATGTTTTGTTTAACCTGGGCTTTGCATTGTGAATGGCTTGAAACACATACCAAATGTTTTTTTTACCTCCATTCCATGCTTTTTGGAATCAGATCTTCAGTGAACAAGGATTCACTGAATTAATCTGATTATGATCAACCACTTTTGTTTTGTCTTTTGTTTGTTTTTGCATATAAATAGTTCCTTAGCTTAGCTTCTTTTTATCTTCATTTTGCTTAGTAGTTTAGTTAAGTTTCATTAGCCTAGTAGAGGATTTGTTAATTGAAATATTGTGTTAATTCAGATAAACAGCATTACATAGTGATGTTCTCTGGATGTTCATTTTATTTCTGTTATTAAATCCTTGAACTTGAAAAGAAGTTGTCACTCCTTTATTCTATGTGTAGGCAGGTTTTGCTCTTAAAAGATCGCTAGTGCTCGAATTCATCCCTTTCAACCATTGTCTTCATATCAGCTTAAGAGCTGATCATCACCAGACAATACTTAACAGGCAGAGAGTTATTTATGAAACATTAAATAACTTTAAACAATGTATAATTGCACAACAACGTTATCCAAGACTTTCTTTTGTTACCTTCAACTATGATAATTTCTGAGGGACAGTTTTTAGGTTTACCCAAACTCACTGAAATGGAGAAGTAGATGTATAAAAGTGGACCACATACATTTAATTATTACCAGCTCTGAATACAGCTACAGAAAGATGAGAATCTTACTTAAGCATGACAACTGAAGATCAACTCTGTTCAGTTATGTCAGAACAGTTTATCTGCCACAATCAATTCACGGTATAGGCTTGTCTACTATAATTTTCTTCATTGGTTGTATTCGACCCCAGAGAAAGTTCACAAGGCTAAACCAGATCTATCAGATAAATGCTTTCGATGTGCCGCAGAGGTGGACTCTTTCCTACACCAGGCTGTGTGAGGATGAGAGATTTCTGGACTGACTTTTGTGACAAGGATCCAGAACTTTGGTTGTTAGAGAACCTTCTGAAAATTGACACCCTCTTAACAGTTTCTGGAAATCGCCCTGGCCAGAAAGTGTATTGTTACCACATGGAAGTCTGATTCTCAACTATCAATAAGGTAAAGGTTACATTATAGGTTGTACTTAATATGTATGTGTTTGCGGGGCTTGCTGTTTGAGAATGCCAGTGCGCAGATTGTTCTCAAATACCACCTCTCACCAGGCAGGTATTCGTGAAACAATAACTGTCAGAGACTGAAAGCTGTTTGGCTGTTATTTAATCAGGTGGTGCCCTGACTTAATTATGAATAAAATAACTAATTTTGTTTATTGACTTTGGTGTTTATTAAAAGTTCACTGAAGTTGCCCCCCCCCCCCTCCCCAGCTTCTTCAAATCTAACAAAATTGGTGTCAAACGTTAGTGCCATGTTTGTGCAGCAAAAATTGTCTTCTGTGCTGCTGTTGTTTAAGATATTCACAAGTTTCCAGTGGTCACCAAAGATCAAACAGCCCCCCCACACACACACACACACACACACATTCTTCAAATCAAACAAAATTGGTGTCAAAAGTTTGTGCTACGTTTGTGCTGGTTTGTGCAGCAAAAATGTCTGTTTGTGCTCTTTTTATTTTAGAGTTATTAAAGGAGTCAGCAACTGGAATTCAGACTTTTTTATGTTAAAATGTGTGTATTGGTGTTGGGCCTCAGTTAAAACCTTACAGAAAAAGTCTGAAAGTGACTTGTTTTTTTTTGTGTGGGCTCTTTGTATAAACCCTAAAAACCCACAACAGCCATCTCGCTCTACCAAGCAAGATTTTGGTGCTCCTCCTTGATTTACGACACCCGCGGAAGGACACTAACCTAAGCACCACCACTCATCAACCAAATCGCCCCTGCAACTCTTTTTAAGTATAACCTATTGTCACCAGAGGTTGCAGATGTCTGCAAAACTCCTGGAACTTATGCTATGATCCTTTAATAATTATTCATAGCCAAACTTATTGTTGCACAACACCCCATGCCATCATTTCAATCCCTTTTTGACGAAGCTGAGGTTTCATATATGAACATATAGCCTGTATTGTTTCACCTGTCAAAAGTGAGATTTTCAGTTCTGAGGTTTGAATGCAGTGGATATCTTACATTCTGTCAAACAAAGGATCTGGTGTGAAATTTTCTGTTAAGGAGAAAGACCAAGACTTTTTTAAGTGTGGTATACTCATTGCGAAAATGCCAAAGCCCTTTGAGTAGAGCTGACTGGGCCTTTGAGAGCTTACTTTGCGGATGTCAAAAGCTGCAGCCTCAGCCTTCTCCTTGTTGCGACATGCCAGGATCACTCTAGCTCCCCTCCTTGCCAGTTCCAGGGCTGTGCTTTTGCCAATGCCAGTGTTGCTTCCTAGACAGTAAACAAATCTAGATATACATCAAACTCTCAAACACTAACAAAAAGGACCAGAATAAATTAGGTTAAATTAAACTTCAAAAGATGCCTCAACAAAGTATAGCATGCAATGTTTAGCATCTTTTTAATTATACATTTTTCACCAAACAATAACTGTTAAAAACAAAAACGTTTTAACATTTAAAATACTGCTTTTTAACAGTAGGTAGCACAGTGTTGAGAACCCCTGCATCAGCAACATGTCTCAAACACTTCATGACAAGCTGCCATGCTGGCTGTGTCAGAAATGTAAAGCCTGCATTAGGAGAAACACTTATGTGTGTTGTATTGAAATTAATATTAACACCTGTTGCAGTTTTTTAAACACTGTTACTTTGCAACTACAAACTTATAATAAAGCCATATTCACAGGAGATACACATTACCTGGGGACCCCATGTAATAAATAAATGACCCTCCTATGCCTGCTTTGAATGTGGCGCACTTGTGCGGGATTGAAGCCTGAGATTTTGCTCAACTTTATGGACATCTCCTGGATATGATGTTAACTTGCTGCGTATTGTGAACCAGAGAACAAGTAAGTTGATGTTAATACTACTTTGCAGGCTATGGCCCCAGCTTGGTGCTGTGTACTGCCAGCGCCAGCCAGCTGTATAACAGGAAGCTACAAACAGAAGAAATTGTTTCATACTGCACAGTGCCAAGCATGGTGCACCATTTGCATCTGATATTGCTCCTTCTCTTCAGTATTTTCTTTTTGATGCCGCACGTTAGATTAGGGACCGATAGGTTGTTGATGGCCCGGGACTCAAAAAGGTTTTCTAAACACTCGAATCCAGCCTCCATTTTTCACCAAAAGCAAATGATAATTAGTCCAGGAAATCTAAACTGCCTAAGCACGTATCGGATCTCACCCATTTCTGTCCAAATCACAGAGATGCCCATTACCATTGGATTAGTATTATGATAGGACCTCGGAGTTCAGTGAAATATAGTATATAATTTGTGGAGGAATTTTTACTTTATAAATTACTAACATGGCTGATCTGTACAGGATTAACAATACAGACAATTTCTACAATTACTACAAATCTGTGGCACCTCTGTAACAAGAATCCCGTCAGAACAGGATTTAATAGTGCATTTACTTGGGATTTGGTACAAACAAAAATAAACTATCTGAACCATTTTGCCATCTGAAGTTCTGCCTGTGTGTTCAGGGTTGTTGTCTAGTTGGAAGGTGAACCTCCACCTGCGTCTCCACCTGGTTTTCTTCCGCCCTGCCCTATATTTACATCCATCCATCCTTCCATCAACTCTGCTCTGCTTTCCATCAGCACTAAAACTCAGAGTTGCACATGTGGAGTGGAGATGAGTCAGGACTACAGTGAAATAATCAACATCTTTCTCAATGCAGACAAGGCTAAAAAAAAAAAAATGGACCAAATGGAGTCTACCTGACACAACCTGAGCTGGGCTAAAAAAAGCCTGCTGCTAAAGTATAAAGAGCCAGCATCACTTGATCAGACTGCTAACCTTTCAGAACATCCTCTCTTTCTATAATCTGCACACCTAAGGCAAAAATGAAAACTTTCTAACAGAGAATGGGAATGGAAACTATCCCGTCAATATTAGACCCTTGATCTACCTCGGGGTGTATTAACAAACTCTTAGCCACTGAACAGTAAAGGGTAATACACAAGTGAGGAATGAGCGTGACATTATACAAAGCAAAGAAAGCAGAAGCTGTCCAGTCTGAGTGAACATATGGAGGCATTGTGTAATCCTCCAGTGTCCGTCTAATGTGAGAAACATGTTGATCAGTAGATTCTGACACAGATACTAAAATGCTCAGGGTTGAGTTCAACATGTTTGCTGGTATTTAAAGCGCTAAATGTATTTGGATGGCAAGCACAAGGCAAGACAGAGCTCAGGCCTGGAGAACTCTCCAAGGGTAATCTCTCACCAGTGAAGGCTGCCACAGTTGTAGCCATGCCCCTTTTCATCCTGCAATGTACAGGGGTTGGACAATGAAACTGAAACACCTCTCATTTTAGTGTGGGAGGTTTCATGGCTAAATTGGACCAGCCTGGTGGCCAATCTTCATTAATTGCACACTGAACCAATAAGAGCAGAGTGTCAAGGTCCAATTAGCAGGGTAAGAGCACAGTTTTGCTCAAAATATTGCAATGCACACAACATTATGGATGACATACCAGAGTTCAAAAGAGGACAAATTGTTGGTGCACGTCTTGCTGGCACATCTGTGACCAAGACAGCAAGTTTTTGTGATATATCAAGAGTCACGGAATGCAGGGTAATGTCAGCATACCACCAAGAAGGATGAACCACATCCAACAGGATTAACTGTGGACGCAAGAGGAAGCTGTCTGAAAGGGATGTTCGGGTGCTAACCCGGATTGTATCCAAAAAACATAAAACCACGGCTCCCCAAATCACGGCAGAATTAAATGTGCACCTCAACTCTTCTGTTTCCACCAAAACTGTCCCTCGGGAGCTCTACAGGGTCAATATACACGGCCGGGCTGCTATAGCCAAACCTTTGGTCACTCGTGCCAATGCCAAACGTCGGTTTCAATGGTGCAAGGAGCGCAAATCTTGGGCTGTGGACAATTTGAAACATGTATTGTTCTCTGATGAGTCCACCTTTACTGTTTTCCCCACATCTGGGAGAGTTACGGTGTGGAGAAGCCCCAAAGAAGCGTACCACCCAGACTGTTGCATGCCCAGAGTGAAGCATGGGGGTTGATCAGTGATGGTTTGGGCTGCCATGTCATGGCATTCCCTTGGCCCCATACTTGTGCTAGATGGGCACGTCACTGCCAGGAACTACCGAACCATTCTGGAGGACCATGTACATCCAATGGTTCAAACATTGTATCTTGAAGGAGGTGCCGTGTATCAGGATGACAATGCACCAATACACACAGCAAGACTGGTGAAAGATTGGTTTGATGAACATGAAAGTGAAGTTGAACATCTCCCATGGCCTGCACAGTCACCAGATCTAAATATTATTGAGCCACTTTGGGGTGTTTCAGAGGAGCGAGTCAGGAAACATTTTCCTCCAACAGCATCACGTCGTGACCTGGCCACTATCCTGCAAAAAGAATGGCTTAAAATCCCTCTGACTACTGTCCAGGACTTGTATATGACATTGCCAAGACGAATTGACGCTGTATTGGCCGCAAAAGGATTGGCCTACACCATACTGATAAATTATTGTGGTCTAAAACCAGGTGTTTCAGTTTCATTGTCCAACCCTTGTAGTAGTATGCGTTGTTAGCCCACGGGGTCCATGATCTGGACAGATTGGTTGGTATGATGTGCACGGTTATATCCATCCATCCATTTTCTGACCCGCTTATTCCCTCATGGGGTCGCGGGGGTTGCTGGTGCCTATCTCCAGCGTTCATTGGGGGAGAGGTGGGGTACACTCTGGACAGGTCGCCAGTCTATCGCAAGGCAACACAGAGACAAACAACCATTCACGTACACACTCACACCTAAGGACAATTTAGAGAAGCCAGTTAAGCTAACAGTCATGTTTTTGGACTGTGGGAGGAAGCCAGAGTACCCGGAGAGCATGCACAGGGAGAACATTCAAACTCCATGCAGAAAGACCCAGGGTTGGATTTGAACCCAGAACCTTCTTGCTGCAAGGCAACAGTGCTATTCCTGTAATAATCTGGAAATGCTTCTTCGGTCAGAACATTGCACAAACGTACACTTTAAATTTATTTTATTTTTTTCATGACTATTTTTCTCCACAGCTTTAGGAGTCTGATTTGCCTAATATGTTAGTTTAGCTACAAATTAAACTTTGAATTTATGTGACATTTCAACACCCAGATCTGATGACTCTACGAGAGGGCCTGTTAGGATTTGGATAAATTTTGGATCATTTCAATCAAGATGCACGGTCAAGCGAGCCTACATTCGCTCTGTTGTAAAGGTCAGCGTTGCGCATACATGGTGCATTACGGTAACTAAACAGCAGGAGTGGATATGCAGGCAAAAAAGATAGAAAATAAGAGGGGGAAAATTAATCATAACCTCCAGAAAATTTATATTTATGAAAAAAATCTATTACTTCCAGATACATACTATAACCACAATAAATATGTCATAATTTCACTGCTTTTTGAAAAAAAAGAGTCAAAGTTATAATGGTCATCAAACATGTTTGTCTCATTTTCAGTAATTCATTTCTCCAAAATCCTAAAATGTGACAACAAACTCTCTTCATATTATGTTAAGCAGTTTAAAGTCTCAGACATCATTGACTGCATTGCTCCAGTTAAAGTGAAGGTTGTTTTCGGGAAGAAAAAATCTCCTTGGAGAAATTCTTCAGCAGTTAGAAGTGAAAAAAGGGAATGTGGAAAAGCTGAACGCAGGTGGAGAAAAACTAGTCTCCAGGTTCACTATGATAACTATAAAGAGAGTCTTTATAGATATAACTTACAACTGAAAAATGCAAGGAAATCTTTCTTCTCTGAGATCATCAACAAAAACATTAATAATACTCGTGCTTTATTTGCCACAGTCAACAGGTTAACAAACCCTCCTGTGTCCGTGGCATCTGAGCTCCACTCCACCAGGGCCTGTAATGAATTTGCTAACTTCTTTCCTTATATGCTATCAAAACTTAAAGAGTCTGTCCCCTTTTTAATATCCTCCGTATTGCAGAAATGCCCTGTAGATGGCAGCAATGTTGTTTCTTCCAATTCACAAATAGATGTCTTTGTAAACGGTATGACTTCGTCATTGCGTTCTGCATTAGACAATGTAGCTCCCTTGAAAAAGAAAGTGATTATTCACAGGAAGCTGGCTCCTTGGTTTAATTCAGAGCTGCGTTCCTTGAAGCACAATGTTAGGAAATTGGAGAGAAAATGGCGCTCTACACACCAAGAGGAATCCTACCTAATCTGGAGGGACAGTCTATTATTGTATAACAAGACCCTTCGCAGAGTTAGAGCAGCATATTTTTCATCATTAATTGAGGAGAATAAGAATAATCCTAGATTTCTCTTCAGTACAGTTGCCAAACTTACCCAGAGCCACAGCTCTGTTGATCCATCCATTCCCTTAGCTCTTAGCAGTAATGATTTTATGGGATTCTTCATAAATAAAATTGATTCCATTAAAAATAAAATAATTGGCATCCTCCCAAACATGATTACCTCGTCCTCAGTAAGTGAGGCAGCATTGGAGGAATCCTTAGAACCTGCGCAGTGTCTGAACTGTTTAAAAGCAGTAGAGCTTTCTGAGCTATCTAAAATTTTAGCTTCATCTAAACCTTCTACCTGTATGTTAGACCCAATCCCAACCAAGTTGTTTAAGGAGGTATTCCCTCCGATCAGTGGTCCTATTTTAGACATGATTATCTATCCTTGGTAAATGGATATGTACCACAGGCTTTTAAAGTAGCTGTTATTAAACCTTTACTTAAAAAACCATCTCTTGATCAAGATGAGTTAGTAAATTACAGACCTATATCTAATCTTCTTTTCTTATCTAAAATTCTTGAGAAAGTAGTTGCTAATCAACTATGTGAACATTTACAAAGTAATGACCTACTTGAGGAGTTTCAGTCAGGATTTAGAGCTCATCATAGCACTGAAACAGCTCTGGTGAAGGTCACCAATGATATTCTCATGGCCTCAGATAATGGACTTGTGTCTATACTTGTCCTGTTAGATCTCAGTGCTGCATTTGATACAGTTGATCACAATATTCTCCTACAAAGACTTGAGCATACTGTAGGGATTAAGGGAAAAGCATTAGGCTGGTTTAAATCTTATCTGTCGGACAGATTCCAGTTTGCTCATGTTAATAATAAATCTTCTTCAAACTGTGGAGTACCACAGGGTTCAGTCCTTGGACCAATTCTATTTACTATATATATGCTTCCGATTGGCAAAATTATCAGACAGCATGGGATTAATTTCCACTGTTATCCTGATGACACTCAGCTATATTTATCGATAAATCCTGATGAATCCAATCAGTTACTTCGACTGCAGTCATGTCTTGATGACATCAAAAGCTGGATGACTTTAAATTTCCTGCATTTAAATTCTGACAAGACAGAAGTTGTAATCTTTGGGCCAGAGTCTTCAAAAAATAAAGTTCTTAATCAATCACTTAATAAAGTTAAAAATCTTGGTGTTGTTTTCGACCAAGACATGTCATTTAAATCCCATATTAAACAGGTTTCCAGAGTTTCCTTTTTTCACCTCAGGAATATCGGCAAAATTAGAAACATTCTGTCCAGGGGTGATGCTGAAAAACTAGTCCATGCATTTGTTACTTCAAGGCTCAACTATTGTAATTATTTACCATCAGGAAGTCCACAAAATGCAGTTCGAAGTCTTCAGCTGATCCAAAATGCTGCGGCAAGAGTTCTGATTAAAATCAACAAGAGGGATCATATTTCTCCAATTTTAGCTTCCCTTCATTGGCTTCCTGTTAAATCAAGAAAAAGAATTTAAAATTCTCCTTTTAACGTATAAAGCCCTTAATAATCAAGCTCCATCATATATCAGAGCTCTGATTACCCCGTATGTTCCTAACAGAGCACTTCGCTCTCAGACTGCAGGTCTGCTGGTGGTTCCTAGAGTCTCTAAAAGTAGAATGGGAGGCAGATCCTTTAGCTATCAGGCTCCTCTCCTGTGGAACCAACTCCCAGTTTTGGTCCGTGAGGCAGACACCCTATCTATTTTTAAGACTAATCTTAAAACTTTCCTTTTTGACAAAGCTTATAGTTAAAGTGGCTCATGTTACCCTGAGCTATCTCTATAGTTGTGCTGTGATAGGCCTAGGCTGCTGGAGGACATCAGGGTCTAATTTTCTCACTCTACTGATTTCTACTGTTCTTCAGTCTACTGTTCTCCAGTTTTGCATTGTATTACATTGAAATGACTGTCGTCATTTCAGCTTTTAACTTTTTGCTCTCTCTCTTTTTCTTCATAGTAGGTACACCTGGTCTGGCGTTCTGTTAACTGTGACATCATCCAAAGAAGACGGCTCACCCGCTACTACCATCTAATGTAGAACGGATTACTAGATCAATGTGTGCTTCTGTGCTTTTTTGTCTCTCTTGTTGTGTCTCTGCTCTGTCTTCTGTAACCCCAGTCGGTCGAGGCAGATGACCGTTCATACTGAGCCCGGTTCTGCCGGAGGTTTTCCTTCCCGTTAATGGGGAGTTTTTCTTCCCACTGTCGCTTCATGCTTGCTCAGTATGAGGGATTGCAGCAAAGCCATGTACAATGCAGACGACTCTCCCTGTGGCTCTACGGTTCCCCAGGAGTGAATGCTGCTTGTCGGGACTTTGATGCAATCAACTGGTTTCCTTATATAGGAAATAAATAAGGAAATATTGACCAATCTGTATAATCTGACCAAATCTGTATAATATGATTGAACTTGATTTTGTAAAGTGCCTTGAGATTACATGTTTCATGATTTGGCGCTATATAAATAAAATTGAATTGAATTGAATTGAATTATATTGGCCATTCTGGATGTTTGTCTCATTGTCAGTAATTTATTTCTCCAAACACCTAAAAGGTGACAACAAAGTCGCTTCCTATTATGTTAAAGGATCACTTATACTCACTGAAAATTAGACAAATTAATATGTTGGATGGGCATTATTAGGAACTTTAACCTGATATTTCTCCAAAAATATGCAGTAAAATTATGAAATATTTATTCTACTTCTAGTAGAAGTGACCCTTTAACAATATGAAGAGAGTTTGTTGTCACCTCTTATGATTTTGGAAAAATAAATATCTAAAAATGATACAAACACATCCAAAATGGGCATTATAAGGAACTTAAACTTGGTATGTCTCCTTTTAAGATTTTGGAGAAATAAATTCTTAAAATCAGATAAAAGTTTATCTCGTAAAGGGGCTGCACCTGCCCCTTTGCCGCTTGGTGCCCAAAGTACCCTTTTGTCAGGGATTTTTTTTATGTGTGCGTGTTTGTTGGTGTGTGTGCATGTCCAAAATAATAATAATTTAGATCTACCGTGGCTGGTTACATGATCCACATAAGGTCCCCTCACTCTGTCCTACTTTTCCTCTCGCAGCTCCCAGCTCCGCTGCCTCGCGCTGCCCGGTCTGTCCTGCCCCTTTAAATCTGCAGCACACTGTTTAACTCCACTGTCATTGGTTATACTGCTTTAAATCCCGCCTTCCCTCTTTCTGATTGGCTGTTTTCTAGTGCGTCCTGTGCATGCTTACTTGCTTGGAGCGGAGATTTCAGTTTTGATTCATCCGGGGATACAGGGATACTGCGGTTACCACAATCAATACTTAACTAGTCCCAGTTAAGAAACTAAACATTACCTGCAGTAAAATAGGTGAAAGCTGCTCAGTGCAGTTCTGTAAAGAAGCAGGCGAGAGAGTTTTGATTTATGGAACTTGAGAAATGTAAGTAACCAACATTAGCATCTCAAAATAGCATCTAATTCTGAAGTATAACACATTTATCAACAGAAACCTAATCTCTTTTATAAAACTAAATATTCTGTGCCAGGCAGGAGTTCTGAAGCCGGCTGGAAAGATGGAAAAGCAAAGACTGTAGATTCTTTGCCACAGCTGCCTGAAAAAGAAAAGGCGAGGGTTTCCCTTTTACCAATATTTCGTTGCCATTATTGCTTAGTTTTTTTGTTGACCCTCTGATGCAGTTCAGGTATAAATAGCAGGTGATATTTATTTTACATGATATACAACACAACACTATATGCTGCCTAAACAACTGCTATATTTTGTTTAGACTTTTGCTTATTTATAATAGCATAATTAGGATTACACAAAATGATAGTGCTATTTATTTGACTATTTCTACTTCTAGAATTAGAATTACGACAAATACAACCGAGGAACACTATTTACATTGCTTTTATTGTAAAAAGCTTTCCACACTGTCCATTAGTACATTAATACAAACCAGAGGCAGAGCTAGACATTCTTATCATCAGGGACTTAGCCCAAAATATATTACTTCATTACGAGGGTTTTTGGTACACCAAAAAAGTAAAAATGATTTAATGTGTTGATATGGTCGTAAAATTAATTTAATATAGAAATGTGTTTGGAATGTTAAGATAAATTACATGAAATGGACTACACAGCCCAGTTGTACATTTGTTGAAGTTTGAATTTATTATTTGAAATGCTGTCAGTGTCAGTGACACTTCTACTTCCAGTGCAGAGTGAATACAAGAAATTTATTTGCAGTCTTTTGAATGTATAATTTTGCTGTTTTATGATGCAGACAGAGTATCTTAGATTAAAAAAATAAGGGTGGGGTTTATCTCTCCACATTTCCATATCTTCAAAAGAAAATAGAGGATATATCTAGACAACAGACATATTTTGAAAATATTTGGTTTAGTTGACATGTTTTTACCATCTGTCTCTGTGGCTGGTAAGTTCAAATGCAAACTTTTTCAAAGTGGGAAAAAAGTCCCAATTCAACATTCATCAGATCGGGCGCTGCTTTATAATTTATAATAATAGAACTTTATTGATCTCACAATGGAGAAATTCACCTCTGCATCTTTACCCATCTCCTCGGGGAGCAGTGGGCTGCCACTGTGCTGGGCCTGGATTAAGTGTCTTGCTCAGGGACCCAGAGTGGTAGTCTGTGGGAGTTGAACTCAGAACCTCCGGGACCCAAGCTCAATGCTATAATCACTAGGCTACCAGATAACAAAAAGCTTTGTGTCGAGCTTATAAATTTGTATAAATGTAGCAAGAAATACTGCTTTTCTCTTTAGACAGAAGAAACGCGTCATGACGCTCAAGTCAAGCATAAAGAAATAGAAGCATGCATACTGCGTAGGACCAATGAAGGATAGGGTTAAAGTTAAAATCAAAGTTCAAATCAAACCTACGCCCTTGATTCCGTGTTACATTCTTTATAGTATGGGTTGTTACATTTCAGCCGGTTGTAAGGTATGTTTCTGTATCATGTTTTAAATCCGTGCCCCATGTGCCCTCTTTTAACTTTGAGCACCTGCCCCTCCAACGGTCTCTGCACAGCCTTGCTTCTACTTCACAGTAACGAGCCGGGTCTTCGTTACACCGAGGATCATGGTTCTCTTTTTCTTTTTCTCTTATTTTCCACAGCCACCACCACTGCTTTGTTACCGTAATGCACCATATATGCGCGAACATAATCTTTACAACAGCGCGAACGTCGGCTGGTTTGACCGCAGTGATGGACTGCCAAGCTCAACATGGGTGTTTCTTGTTTTGTTCCATTTTAAGAAGTAGTATGGAAACCTCCCAGACTCTGTTTACCTGTTATAATAACAGTCTTCCCCTTTGAGTTAACGGAACTCAAACATCTGGCTCCTCTGAACAGCCCGTAGAAAAGCAGGAGGTAGAGCCAAACAGCTGCCAGATAGAAACACAGCATCGTACCGGCCAGGCAGTGCAGTCCTCTGTGGAGTAGGGGTCCAGTCCACTGAGTCTAGTCCCTTCTTCTTTTCTACACATTCCAACCCGGTGATATGAATGTTGGGTAAATCACTGCCATCTAGTGGCCAACTCAAATAAAACTAATTACGTTCTTCCCTCATTTTCTCCCCTCACTTCTTACAAAAAAAAAAAAAAAAAAAAAAAAAAAAAAATCCATGAAAGACATTATTTTTGGAACTCTGAGAAAAGAAAAGATATTTGAAAGATTACAAAATGTAATAATTATCATGGGTAAGTTTTTCATTCACAAACATCGTTTTCATAAAGTCAAACCATCTTTCCCCACTTTTTATGAGGAACTCTGCCACCTCTTCTTATCTCTGAAATTTATAGACAAAGAACAAGATGCAGAACTGTATAATATGGTAAACAATTTCAAACTGATGGAAAACCCCTAATGTTTTTTTTAATATTTTTTTTTATTCTTTCGTCCTCTCTGTAAGTATGGAAGCAATCTGGATCGGCTTCTTTAGGTTTTTCAGATTTGTGTACATCTGATGCCGACACTATGTCTGTTGTATATGATGTTGATAATAAATAAATAAATTAAAAAATTAAAAAAAACATGCATGTCATCAAACCTGTTCTGAGATCGGCCCATGGCAGATTCAATTCAATTCAATTCAATTCAATTTTATTTATATAGCGCCAAATCATGAAACATGTCATCTCAAGGCACTTTACAAAGTCAAGTTCAATCATATTATACAGATTGGGTCAGATTATACAGATTGGTCAAAAATGTCCTATATAAGGAAACCAGTTGATTGCATCAAAGTCCCGACAAGCAGCATTCACTCCTGGGGAAGCGTAGAGCCACAGGAAGAGTCATCTGCATTGTACATGGCTTTGCTGCAATCCCTCATACTGAGCAAGCATGAAGCGACAGTGGGAAGAAAAACCACCCATTAACGGGAAGGAAAAACCTCCGGCAGAACCGGGCTCAGTATGAACGGTCATCTGCCTCGACCGACTGGGGTTACAGAAGACAGAGCAGAGACACAACAAGAGAAACAAAAAAGCACAGAAGCACACATTGATCTAGTAATCTGTTCTACATTAGATGGTAGTAGCGGGTGAGCCGTCTTCTCTGGATGATGTCACAGTTAACAGAACGCCAGACCAGGTGTACCTACTATGAAGAGAAAAGAGAGAGAACAGAAAGTTAAAGCAGAAATGACAACACATAATGCATAATTGAAGAACAGTAGAACTCAATAGAGTGAGAAATTTAGATCCTGATATACTCCAGTAGCCTAAGCCTATAGCAGTAAAACTATAAAGGTAGCTGAGAGTAACATGAGCCACTCTAGTTATAATTTTTGTCAAAAAGATATCTTTGGAAATGGAAGCTCTGCGTCTCCAGAAAGAGGAGATCAGAGCTTGACACAGTGGTGTTAAGCTACAATAAGCAGAGGATGAAAAGAAAGAAAAAAAACACACCATGAGCTTATACTAGACCATCACTGTTGTTCTGTTCTGAAGCTGCACACAGGGCCTTCTCTCGCTTCAGGCACACAATGACAAGATGAGTCAGAAACAGTTGTAGCTTCAAAGTTGCGCATTCATAGCAGAAATTACTCAAAAAAGGGAAAATTATGAAAAAAGGAAGAAATGTGCACAGAAGAAACTGTTCCAGGGCACTTGCTCAGTAACAAAACCTGAACCATGTAAGTTGCCAGACAGTAAAAATCTAGATGATTAACTATAAAACTGTGATTTACACAGGAATATTTATTTATAAAACTGCATAAATAAAACAGGCAGACACGTGATTTCCAGCAGCACTTCACTTGGCTTTAAGAGCAGCTTCTGCCTGTCAGGTTGAACATGTAGTCCATCTGATGCTCGTTCTCAGATTATGGTGCAGTGTGACACGGCACAAATGTCATTACGATCTGTAGCATTTGTACACTGTAATAAAGTGCTTTAATGGGAAGGTTTGCCTGTGAACCATCACTGTGTGTTGATGATGTGCTGTTAAACCCTTTGATGCAACCAATGGGTCCCAGAAAACAACAGTGTGACTCCTTTCAATGACATCAGATGTTCTATACTTTTCTAAAGCGTCCTCTTCGTCAAGTGAGCTTGTCTTGCTGTTTTGGTTATCAGACAGTCTAACAACTCCCCCTTACATTTTTGGCTCAACTTGTGATACCGCCTCTTGTGCCTTCTGTTGCTGGTAAGGATGTGCAAGTTTCTTGTAAATGTAAACATTGACCTAAATCAACCAAAATCCAACCACTGGTTGGATTTTGGACCTCAAGACGTAAGAAAAACAGAATATCATTACAAGGACAAACATCTATATATTTCATTAAATTTTTACATGAGAGACCACACAAAGTAGTGCATAATTGTAAAGTAAGAGTAATTAGTGTAGAATGTGTGGGATGCAGCAGAATCTGTTCTGGAACTAGAGGCTCTCCCTCTGGCAGGACAACAGCCCTGAACCTACAGCCAGAGTCACAGTGGAACGGTTTAGGTGAAATCATACTCATTTATTTGTCATAGTCCAGGCTGAGATGCAGGCCGGGTTTTCTCTTTCTCCTTCTCAGCAGGGTTGGACGGCAGGTGCTCTACATCTGAGCTGATTACCACCCTTCTTAAGGAGCTGGAACCAGGAGGAGGGCCGCTGAGTTGTATTTGTATGGATTCCAGCGCATATAGGGGGTAGAAGGAAATGGAGAGGGGCAGATAATATGGCAAAAAGGGCAATTCATAATAATATTAGTTTTAAAGTTAAAACAAGTAGATATGAGGGAAAGAGTATGGTTAAAGAAAAACTGATGGAAAAATGGCAAAAAAGGTGGGATGAAGAAAAAACAGGAAGATGGTTTTATAAAATACAGAAGATAGTAGGAGAGAAAAGAAATTAAAGAAGAAATAGAAAGGAGGGAAGGGTGATAACAAGATTAAGATTAGGGCATACAGGTCTTAATTATACACTTTTTAAAATACAAAAGCATAATTATGGAAAATGTGATTATTTTGACAGATATGAAACGATAGAACATGTTATGTTAGAATGCCATAAGTATGAAAGAGAAAGAAGGTGTATGAAAGGAGAGTTTTAATGTATTAAGGAAAAGATTAATTTGATAGATATTTTGAGGAAGAATTCGGGGAGTAAACATATACAAATAATTATTAAATATTTAAAGAAAACTAAATTCAAAGAATATGATTAAAATAGGGGGTGTGTGTGAATGGGTGCATGATCTAGGGGGGTGGATTATAAAGATATATATAAAAATGGATGAGAGTATGTAGGTATATATAAATAGGAAATTCATTTAGTTAGATTATATATTAAAGGTAGGAGTAGGAAGATACAAATACTTATATAAGTTGATAGTCCATTTCGAACCACACTCCATACCAGTAGGTGGCGGTAATGCTGCTTAAAGTTTGTTGCCAACCCCCAATAAAATCAAGAAGAAGAAGAAGAAGAAGGAGGAGGGCGTCTGGCCGGAGAAATGAGGATAACAGAAGGAAACAGAAGAAAACAGAAGAGAGGAAACAGTTATTTCAAGACTTAGATTCGGACACACAGGATTAATTGAAACATTATTCAAAATAGGGAAACATATATCTGGCAAATGTGAATATTGTGGACAAGATGAAACAGTAGTAACATGTAGTGATGGTATTGTAAGAAATATGAAGAAGAAAGAAGGAGTTTGGTTAGAGATCTTTATAAGGAGAAAGTTAAATTTGATATAATATATATTCTGCAGAAAAAGTAAAAAAATAAATGTTGTCAATATTTATTTAAATATTTAATAACAGGATTAATTAGGAGGATTTAGTATTTATAAATTAATATTATAGGTATAGACATATAGATATATAAATATAAGCATCTTTGGAAATATGGCCATGTTGACCCACACTCCTCACCAGTTGGTGGCGGTAATGCACACCGGAAAGCTGTTTGCCAACCGCCAATAAACTCAAGAAGAAGAAGAAGAAGAAGAAGAAGAAGAAGAAGAAGAAGAAGAAGAAGAAGGAGGAGGAGGAGGAGGAGGAGGCGTCTGTTTGTTTACCGCTCATGCGTTGGTACAGACCAAACCTCTTTCCAAGCCTTCATCTCCACCTTTTATTTTCTTCAATAAAACCTTTAACTGATTCCTGCCTCCGTGATTGTGCTCATTCAGAGTCAATTTGCTAAACATGACAGTATTAAAATGGACTTGTCAACGTCTGGACTTAAAGGGCTGTTTACAAATGTTTTCCATCCAATCTGACATAGCTTGCGATATTTGACAGACATTCCACTCTGGCCATGTGCAAAGTTTTGAGAACTTCATTTACACAAGGGTTTTACACATTGATTCAGGGAGCCTGATTATAGATGAACGACACACTTGTTAAATTTTTTATTCAAAAAAGGTTAATTAATATATTCCTGTAACTGGAATTAAATGCTGCTTTGTGCTCTGATCAATTATAACGAAATGTGTGGGTTGTAACATACATAGGCAAATAAACACCCACACGGAAAGAACCTATATGAGGATATATGCGCATATATGAAACCTATATGCGTCATATATGCACATATATGCTGTGTAATACAGCATATATGTGCATATATGACGCATATATATGCACATATATGCTGCATATAAGCTAGATTGAGTTGCATATATGTGCATATAATATAGGAAAACTGCCAATTTTATATGTGTACATATATGTGGTATTACATATATGCACATATATGTACATATAATATAGGAAAACGGCCAATTTTATATATGTCACATATATTTAAAACCTATATCAAAACCTATATTAAAACATATATGTTTATATAGGTTCTTTCCATGTGGGCATTTCAAAGGGGTGAATACTTTTACAAGGCACTACATGATGACCACAATTTATTGTAACTGCTATAAAGAGTTCGTATTGTTTTAATTATGGCACATAATAGTCATAGCCCATGGAGAAACTAATGGTTTATGTACAAAAATCTGTTATGTGCTTTGCATACAGTTATATCTTAAGAAATTAATATTTTTCAAAAAGTTTTGTCACTCATTTCACTAGTGAAAGTCATATTCATGTACACACAGAGGGAAATATTCAAGGCTTTACTTTCTTGTAATTTGGATGATTCTGGCTTACAGATGATGAAAACCCTTTGAATATCAAATAAGATGAAAAGAAAAAGATGTTCTAAACAGGCTTCTGAAGGGTCTGTTCATATCTATGCACTGTGAGAGCATTGTCTGGGCCCTTACTGTATCAATGCGGTGTGGCATGGAGGGTAATCAGTCTGTGGTTCTGCTGAGGAGTCATGGAAGCCCAGGTTGCTTTGATAGCTGCCTTCAGGTCATCTGCATTGTTGGGTCTGGTGTGTCTCATCTTCCTCTTGACGATGCTCCATAGATTCTCCATGGGGTTCAGGTCAGACTAGCTTGCTGGCCAGTTAAGCACAGTGACACCATGGTCCACTGGACCAGCTTTTGGGACCTTTGGCAGGGTGGCGTGGTACAAGGTCCTGCTGAAAAATGAAAGCAACATCTCCATAAAACGCATCAGCCGAAGGAAACATGAGGGGCTCTAGATGGCGGCGTAGACTCTGGACCAGAAACCAGCAGATGACATGGCACCCCAAACCATCACTGACTGTGGAAACTTTACACTGGACTTCAAGCAACGTGGATTCTGGGCCTTTCCACTCTTTCTCCCAGACTTTGGGATCTTGATGTTTAAATTAAATGCTGAGTTTAGTTTGATCTGAAAAGAGGACTTTGGACCACTGAGCTGGCTAAGGAGCAAAAGAACTGGACAGCAGTTCTTTTGCTCCTCAGCCCATGTAAAACGCTTCTGGCATTGCCTCTGGTTCAGGAAGAGGCCTTGACATGAGGAATGTGGACACGTTTAGCCCATATGTACTGTAGGATTCATCAGTGTAGCCTCAGTCCACTCCTTGTTTTTTTTCTTTGTACTAATTCTACATAACAGAGTTTCACATTCTGAATGAGAGACAATGAATATCAACATTTTTTCACAGTATTCTCATTTTTAAAGCTGTTGCTACAGTGTCACATAGAAATCACTTTGTAAATACTCTCTTTACCTAATTTACAAGTTGTGGAAATTGGTGTTAGCCTTATTTTATTGTCAGTGCACAAATGTGGTGAACCCAATCGATTCCTGAAAGTCTGGTTTGTCTGGTTACAATCCCACTGTTTTGGTACTTGAAATGTTTCACTTCTCAGTTCTTGACTGGTATCTAGATCTAAGACAGCTTGTGGGTAAAACCTCACCAGAAATCTACAATAATCAGAATGTAGTTCTTTAACCAGGGTCTAGTGGTATTAGTGTGGAAATAATGCGTATATAGGATATACAAACGGTGACAGTCTACTGACACATACTGACATGACTGAACATATACGTTTGGGGCGGGGCTATTGTGTGGGCAATAGCTTATTTTATATTTGTTTTAAAATCTCTTTCCAAAACAATGGATGTTTGCGAAAAGGCCCATCCTATAGATTCTCCTGCCTCCAAGCATAACTTGGATTGCTTCTAACACTGAATATTCCACAACAGTGTGGTGTTTGTCTTTTTAAGTGGCGTTTCTGGCCCTGAGCACAGCAAACAACCTCTTTATATTTGGGCTTACAAACACATTCCTACTGGCAGTAGCAGCTTAGTCATGACCAACCTTCAGGTTTGACTGGTCTGTTAGCTGGAAAGAGGAGCAGCGTAGAGGTGTGGGATCTGACTGCAGTCTTGTCCTTCAGTGGGGAAAATTATTTATCTAGTCTTCTTAGTCCTTCAGAGCTCCATTAGTTTGTTCATATGAGCCACTGCTTGTAACCTATCACTCCTTGAAAATGAATTGGTCAATGATTATACCCACCACTGGTTTATTCATACACCAGAATCACTTCCAAGTCAGACCAATTGTTCTGGGTCCCTAAATTGCCGCTTAACAGTTTTTTTGTGAAAGTAATGTTAACAGGTTCAATAAATATATATAGCTGTTGACTGTAGTCCAAAACCAGTCATACACCTTCATACACCTCCCATGTGAGACAGATTTAGATTTCAAATGATTCTTGTTTTGTCAAGAAGTTGTATTAAGGAAGTTGGAATTTTCTTTGTGTGTGTGTGTGGGGGGGGGGGGGGGGGCGCTGGATTCATTTAGATTTAACATTTTTTTTTTATTGGCATCACTGCAATCAAAGCCTTTCTCTATTTGCTGAGCAGATTCCAATATGTTAATGATGAGCTCCAGGTCTGTGGTTGAAAGGTCTCAGTGACCCTAATCATTAGGTCCTTTTCACAGATTCAAGTCTGGACTTTGACTGGGCCTCTCCGGAATCTTACATTACTTTCAGTCAGAGGAAATATTTGGGTCAAAGTTAAAAATGTTACTTTAAAATTAAACTTGCCAGTGGTATCAATATTTGTCATGTATATTATATTAAATACTACAGATCCGAAAGAGAAATTTGAAATAAAGGTAAGGGACATCCTTTAAAGACACTGTATTTATCACAAAAATAACATATATTTCTCTTTTGTCTTGGAAGTGTTCATACAAATCCAAAACCTAAATTTTTCCAAACAATCTTGCCTGATGCCTTCTTTTAAAGAATTGCAGTATCAGATGGAGCTAATGATTCAAAGATTCCGATAACCCAGAAAAGTATCTGAAACGGCCTGGCTTAGTTGTGGTTAACTGATCTTTGTGGAGCCAGTTCTCTTTCTGCAAGGACCTTTTTATTATTTAATCATCCTAATTAACTTTAGCCAAACAAAATGTTACCCCTTGTTGGTCAACCTGATGCTAAAGCAGTTAAACAAAGCCTCAGGAGAAAGGCTACTTCATCTGGCAAAGTAAAAAGAAGTTCATGCCCTCCTTAAACCAGCCTCTTGTACGGCGTTAGCCTCCCATATGAGAAAGTTAAGCAAGTTTGAAACAGTAAGTTTTAAGAAGCTTCCAGGGCTAAACCACTTGACATCAACATCCCTGCTATACTATACTACAATACAGTGACATTTTGGACAGTCAAAGATCAGCCCCAGAACATTTTTAGATGATATAGGACCAAAACGCATCAAAGCAGGAATAAGCTCAGTTGAAGATGATCTGTTGCATCATGCATCAATCTATCAGCTGCATTATAAATCCAAATCCTAAATGATCAGCCTTATTATGATGTAACTTGAAATGTCTACCTAGACATTTTGTCTTCCATCTCTGACTGTTGTATAACCGCCACCCCCCCATCCTGCTACCCCACCAAACCTGTGAAACCAGAAAGCACTGAAGGGAAATCTCCTAACTGGTTATTTTCCATGAATGTGTTTTCCCCTTCTTTAAGAGCCATTTTAACTCACTTAGAAAATCTTGTCAGGTGACAATTGATTAGTTATCATTAGAACAGACATTATACATTTAAAATGTGATAAACACAAACAGTAAACATCTGCACATATTACACATCTAACCAAGTTATACAGTAAGAAAGTTTAATCAATCGGTTCACATTTAAAACACACATCTGAACACTGGTGAAGCCTCCAGCATCCAGCTGGCTTACAAAGACCACCCATGTCTTTAAAAGATCAGGTTGTTCCATTTTATACATTAGATTATGCATCGTAATACTTGTCAAAGTTTTACCCACCATAACTTGATTAGTTTTGAACCAAAGTTTTCAGTCAGTTAAATCAAGCAAGGCCATTAAGAACACCTGTCCCTTCTAACAGCTAACAGAAGTCCTCGTCA